>NC_134844.1:45677658-45980689 GCF_965363235.1 Mytilus galloprovincialis
TTAACTAAAATTGTATATTTGGCATTCATACCACATCTTCTCAGTTTTATATCACAATTTTGCCCTATAGATAGTTACTGATTAGCAACATTTTTTCAAACAGTTTAAGCATGAAAATCTATTATCCTCAATATTAGTTGTTGTTGTTGTCGACAAAACCAGTTTAAAAGCCCAATTGTCATCATCTACATAATTCTAAGTTATGTAAAACAAAAGAATTGTTCGAAATCAAATGGTGCTGTTTTGTATAATTTGACTTATAGTAAGGTTTATTCCCTCCTAGTTAAAATGGTCAATGAAAGTTTTTTTTCAGTTTTCTTTTTTATGTTAAATAATGATTATTATATTTATCAATTTCGCTCTATATTTTTACATTACAGCTTATGAAGATTAAAAGACACAGCAATTGAATAAATACTTAGCTCTGGTGATACATAATTGAATGAGTTAAATACATCTTAATTAAGTACCACGGCTTTTTTAGCAGCTAAACATTTAAATAGTTGAATTTTTAAAGCATTACTGATTTTTGTAATTACTTCCCCCCCCCACACAAATCTAGCAGATGAGCTAACACATCTTCAGTGAAATAAACACAATCGCTATATCAACGTTATCAGCTTGGAATGTCATATATTTTGTGAAAAGCTTAGTTAAAGACATATAATCATCAAACAACTCTTTTAACTAGCATATGTAATGTTATAACCTTGAGGAAGAAAATGGGGAATGTGTCACAGAGACAAAAACCGAAGGCAGACTTCAGTTTTGCTAATAATCATCAGAATCAAACAATCGACACGTATAAGAGTTTTATTTTAAGGTATATTTTGTATTTGAAATAAACTTATAGATCGAACACCTTCAACTTGTTTTCTGTGTGATCTCAATAATAAATTTACAATAACACCTTTCTCCACTGTGGAAACTTTGAAATATATTCTCTTTACGTTTTGTTAGATCTCTAATACTTTTGTTGATGATCAATGAAAAAAATCTACAATGAACTATATCTGTAGAAGTGACATGAGTTTCTTCAACATTTGCATTTACATTACTTTTATCTGCCTAATATCATAACTAGTGCTGTCAAATTGATGTTTCTAAAGCACACGAAGACGTTGCTTTATCTGCTTAAAATTAGAATTTGTTCAATGTCGCTTAATTATCGTAGCTTACTAGTAACTAGTTTAAATTAATTAAAATTACTAGTTTATCTTTGTACGCATTTGCCGATGGAATGAGATGCACCGTGACATAATTGTTAAAAATGAAATCAGTGAACAGTTTATGTAAAGACTAAATATTGTTATTGTTTTACTGACCCTTATTTCTATATTTGATTTGATATGTGTCAAGGGTAAACAAACAAGTAATCAAGTAAGATTAATTTATCTGATTTAAAAGTTTTTTTTTATCTGTATATTTGTTTTTCTTTTTGTGTGTTGCTACATTAAACATTATTATGGAGGTATACATTATACCTTTACTGTTTATAGGCAGCAGAAGTGGAATGGAAAATGTAATGCGACACACCTCACAGTTTTCATTTTTCAATGCAAATATTGCGATGCAAACTTTGACGGATACATTGTAACTGCATGCAATATTTAAGCGTCAATGTCCTCTCAAGAAAGTGTGCTATACAAATGTCAGTTATGCTCCCACCAAGTTCCTCAAAGATAATGGAAACATCTTACATATATAAGGTTATACATGGTTTTATAATTTTTGCACCTTAACCACCAGTAAGCAACCCTCGAGAAAACATTGTTATAGAAGAATTGATTTTAACATGGTTTATATAGTGATAATTAGGTAAAAAAAGTTAAATTACAAAAATACTAAACGCTGAGGAAAATTCAAAACGGAAAGTCCCTAATCAAAATGGCAAAATCAAAAGCTCAAATACATCAACCGAATGGATAACAACTGTCATATTCTGACTTGTATTTTCTTATGTAGAAAATGGTGGATTGAACCTGGTTTCATACATGTTTGTAGCTACCTAAACCTGAAAAACATTGCTTTCGAAGATTTGATTTTTACCGTGCTTCATATATATTGAAAGGAATTTACTAATAATACTAAAATGTCGACGTGATAGATTGTCGTAGATATACTAGTTTTGTTTTCATGTAGACATTAGAAATCGTTTAAGTATGTTTTCTAGTTTAATAAACACAGATTATTTTATAGAACATGAACATGAATATTTTTCCACCAGATTATTTGATACAATCAAACATTGTCAGATCTGATAATAAATCAGTACAGAAACAACGTAAACAATTTACTGTTACGTAATATCAATAGATAGAAACATGAAAAGAAATAGTTTTGTAATATAATCAATTAACTCAAAGTAAACAACAGATTACACATGTTTCATAGAAGAAAAAAATACAACAGACAATATCTTGATTTGGACTCATATAAAATTCAATTTCTAGTAAATATCATAAACGAAATGTGATTTTGAGATACTGTACCCCAAATTTGTAATAAACAATCCAAAGAGCTCGAGTTTCCTCCAAAATGCAATGTGTTTGATAAATATAAAATGAAATTTGGTATCATTTCTTTTTTGTTGGCCCTTACTATCTTCTTAATTTTCCTTTTTGAAGTTTAAAATGCTCAATAACATAGTTTATCTGTCGTTCATCTTTTTTTTTTAATTTTATGTATGCATGTACATGTATATACTTTGCCTGTCCCAAGTCATGAGCCTGTATTTGTTGTTTTTTGTTGTGCTACATATTGTTGTTATTTTTTTTTTTTTTTTGTACATTAACTAGACTATTAGTTGTCTCGTTTGAATTGGTTTATATTTGTGATTTTTGCCCTTTTATAGCTAACTATGGTATGAGATTTGCTCATTGTAAAAGCCGTATGGTGATCTATAGCAATTCATTTCTGTGTCATTTTGCTCTCTTTTGGAGAGTTGTCTAATTGGCAATCATACCACATCATTTTTTTTTACATTAGACGTCCAATATAGAATGTATAAATACGCATTAGTTCACGTCTGTCTGGATAATTATAATGACGGTTGACACTAAATGCAATGTTGGAGACTATCATGGTTCCTATAAGTAAACAAAGTTATAATCAGCTTTCTATCAAAGTTGACCTTTTTGTAGACCTCACTAATCTTGTTGACTGTTTCATTCGCCCCTGTCTTGAATATGCATATTAGATTGGCAATTGGCCTCTTAGAAAATAGCACTCAATCAAGCGCTGTCGACCTGTGTATATCACAGGACTTGGTACTGTCTAAAAACTGACGTAAGAAAGATCTTATCAAATTTATTGATCATCAGAACGTTTGAATTTCATTTTAGCACTGCATTTGGTATTTCGATTTTTAAGTTCTTGATTAGATGTGACTAAAAGAAATTAATTATGTAACTTTGTGATTGTATCTTACTCTTTGTATTCATACTGCCCAATAATGATGTTGCATTTTTAGACACTCGATCCCTGTTTATTTGATGTTAAAACAAGCACGTAATATATTAAGGAATTATGGTTATTATACAATCACTTAGCAGCTTGTTTTATAACATGTTCAATTTGATGAAGCATAGTTCTTTACGATCGAAAACAATAAATGGTGTTCACTATTCATGCATGTCAAATATTTTTTTGCCATAGGTACATGGACTAAGTAATTGATGCAATTTAGTGTATCAAGTTCTTTGCTGGAATTTCTTCTTGTAGATTTTAGCCTTTCAGTCTACACTTACAAAAAACTGTACTGATAAAGCAGTTATAAATATCCATATTTGTTCTTCATTATACTTAACAAGTATTTAAAAAACTGTCAAGTGGTATCATTTACTGTATTGATAAAAGAAATTGAAGCTAATGACAGTACACCAAATCCCTTATTGCACTAGACCAAACAATATTTTAGAAATGAAATAATGTTGTATTGCAAGTTTTTTTTTTTTTTTGTGTTTTTTTTTTTTTTTTGTTTTTGTTTTTTTTTTATATATATCAAATCAGCTTGATGACCTTCAACATATAACAGATGACCATACCTGTCGTTTTGTAATGAGTTTGAGCGGAATTATTTTCAAATGTGGATTTCGTTACACGAACCTGCAATTAAAATAAAAGACGCGGTGTAATTTTAACATACGACAGATAATAACGAGCAAAGCATGTCATCCTGTTTTTATAATGTGACTGACTATCGCAATGTAAAATACAGAAACGTTTATAAAAACATATGAGCACAACATAATGTTTTTATCAGCACGATTATCTATTGGAGAAAACAATTACATCAAGGGCAAAGAAATCAAACAAAGTGCTTCAAAAGCATAACATGTTAATGCATGGGATGTAATTTATGTGGTTTCTCCATTCATTGTTGGTGTTTGTTCAGATCACCAGCTGCGACATGTAATACTTTAAATACTTTTTTTTATTGTCACAAGGTATCATTATCCTTGACTGTACCATCTTATTTTGTTATTTTTCGTCTTCAAAACTTTAAAACATTCTCTTAGTAAGAACATGTTTTAAAATATGACGAAAAATCATAATTAAACGTCATACGACATTACGGGCTCTATTTTCAGTTTGTGTTACCATATAAAAATCATGTTCTATTCAAATGGAGAATGTAACTATCACTAGATGAAATAAATACTAATTTTCAAACCCAAAACTAACATTGTTTATAAAAAGAATATTCTTGTATTTATGAACGAATTCATGTTCATATTTACCAATGTTTGTTATGCAAAGTTCTTTTAAGTTCAGGTTTGACTACAATTGGAATATTTTACGTGATTTTGTAATAAACATGAAAATCTTTAACCCTTATTTCAGTTGTTGCTGTTGTCGACAGAACCTGTTTATAGACAGGTTAAATTGTCATCATCTACATAGTTCTGAGTACTGTATAAAACTAAACAGTTGTTCAAACACAAATGGTATTGTTTTGTGTAAATTTACTAAACTTCAGGTTCATTCCCTCCTGGTTAACATAATAAAAGAAAGTTTTTCTTCTGCTTTCTTTCGTTATCTGTCATTATTTTATCAATTTTGCTTACAAAATTTCACATCTTATTTAGCACTTGAGCTACCGGAGCACCTGAGATCACACCTAGTTTTGTGTTGTTTATTCTTAAGTTCTCTTTGTTGTGTCATGTGTACTATTGTTTGTCTGTTTGTCCTTTCATTTTTAGCCATGGCGTTGTCAGTTTATTTTCCATTTATGAGTTTGACTGTCCCTCTGGTATCTTTCGGCCCTCTTTTATTTAGATTAAAAGAGAGAGCGATTGAATACTACTTATCTCTGATGACTTATTAGTGAATATGTGTAGCTATTTTATTTTGTAACAGCTAAAACTCTGCCAATGGTTTAATTTCATAGACATCACTCTTTTCATAATTCCCTTTTTTAACCAATCTAAAAGATAAGCTACTATATCTTCAATGAAATAAACACAATCGCTATATCAACGAAAGCTGTACTTCAATTAAAGCAAAATCAATTAATTTGTCATGTCAGGTAAGTTTGTTTTAGGAAAAAGCGTATTAAGAGACTTATAATCATTAGAAAAGTATTGCAACTGACGTTTATAGTGTTACACGATTGATAATGGAAATGACCAATGTGTCAAAAGACTACAACACGACCAGTGAGCACCAAAGAGCCTTCATCACAGAGAGACAATCCGGCAGCCGCAGGCGGCTTCAGTTTTGCAAGATAATTAGGATCAACAGTCAAACAATCGACACGTATACGATTTATTATAATGTTAATATGAGAAACACGAGGGGTGCCACATGTTGCGCAGAATCTGCTTACCCTTTGTGAAGCATCTGAGACCATTTGCAGTTTTGTTTTTGTTCGTGTTGCTAAGTCTTTAGTTTTCTATGTTGTGTATTGTGTACTATTGTTTGTATGTTTTTCTGTTTTAGTCATGGCATTGTCAGTTTATATTCGATCTATGAGTTTGAATGTCCCTCTGGGATCTTTCTTTGTGATACATTTTGCACCCAGCAGATCGTTTATCGTTCTTGAAAGATCTTATTATTAATAATACGTTTATTATGGCTATGCATCATTTTTATGGTATAATTTATGTTTGAAATAACATTTACGAAGTGAACTCTAATAGATTGAAATCCCTTCAAATTGTTTCCTGTGTGATCTCAGTAAACCATCGACAATATCAACTTTCTCCACTATTGTAAGAACGAATTGGAAATAAAAATTTTTTTTCTTGCTTTGTTAGATCTATTATATTATTGTTTATGATAAATGACAACAATATTTTTGTTTATGATGATCTACAATGCGATGAATTATATCTGTAGGAGTAAGAGGAGTTTTTCGAAGGTCGTATTTACGTTCCTTTTATCTGCTTAATATCATCACTAGTGCTGTCAAATTGATGTGTCTAAAGCACACAAAGACGTTGCTTAATATATCTAAATGAGATTATCAATGGGTTCAATGACGTCGCTTACTTAACATTGCTTTTCTGGTTTAAGATTCTAAAAATTATTGGTTTACCTTTGTACAAATGTGACAATGTTATTTGTCAAACCTTGACATATGTGTTGAAAAGACAGACACATGGAAAATGTAATCAGTGAATGGTGAGGTTTTGTAAAGACTAAAAATTGTTATTGTTTAACTGACCTGTATTTTTATATACGATATGTGTCAAGAGTAAACAAACGAGTAATCAAATAAGATTAACTTATCTACTCTATTTGTTTTGAAATATAAATAGGATTTCTCATTTTCAGTACTGAAAAGTCTTGCTTTTTCATTTTTTGTCTCCGTTGATTCTTTGCATGTGTATTAATTCTTAGAAATTGTAATTTCCTTAGTTTTTGATATTACAATAAGAATTACTCAATTAAAAAATATATAAAGAGTAGTAAAATAAAACATAAATCATTGTTATGGAGTCATACAATATACCTACATCTTTACTTTACATGTATACACCTTATAGTCAATAGAATGGGAAATTGTAAACGTTAGGTGGCACACGCCACAGTTTTCATTGTTGGACTCGAATATTTAATATGAGACCTATGACGAATAACTGCATGCACAATGCTCTCATAGACATAAAAACGTGAATAAAGTGTACGATAAAGATACCAGTTATGCTCCCATTTACTCCCCTAGGTCTATGAGATTTGAATACTGCAGATATGATTGATGCATGTTGTACATATGCATGATTGTATATTCTAAGATTTTAACACTCATCCGTAAGCAACCCCTGCAAAAAGAAACATTACAAAAAATATTGAACTCCGAGCAAAATTAAAAAAAAAGTCTGTTATCAAATTTGAAAATCAAAAGCTCAAACAAATCAAACGAATGAACAACAACTGTCATATTGTTGACTTGTTACAGGCATTTTCAAATGTAGAAAATTGTGTATTGAACCTGGTTTCATAGCTAGTTTAACTTACAAAACATTGTTATCGAAGAACTAGTTCTTTTCATGCTTCATATATATTGATAGATAGGGGAATAATCGAATCACATAGAATATCGACGTAAAAGATGTCTTAGATATACTAGTTTTGTTTATATTTAGACATCAGAAATCGTTTAAGTGTGTTTTTCTAGTTTCATAAACACAAATATATTCGTTAATAGTGTGTTAATTTACGTTTTTTGATTGAGTTAAGCCTGCCAATTGATATTTTATTGTGTGATTCTCTATGCTGTGATGCTATGCTATTGTTTCAGAAAAATAGAGAAGGTTTGGTACCATTAAAACGTTTATTCCCGCTAAAAATGTTTATACCTGTCCTAAGTCAGGAATCTGATGTACAGTAGTTGTCGTTTGTTTATGTAATTTATACATGTTTCTCGTTTCTCGTTTTTTTATATAGATAAGAACGTAGGTTTTCCAGTTTGAATTGTTTAACACTAGTAACTCTTCAAGCTTGTTGTTTGGTGTGAGCCAAGGCTCCGTGTTGAAGGCCGTACATTGACCTATAATAGTTTACTTTTATGAATTGTTATTTGGATGGAGAGTTGTCTCATTGGTACTCACACCATATCTTCTATATATATCTACAAATTATTTTAAAGTGCATGAACATGACTATTTTCCACCAGATCATTTGATACAATCAAACATTAAATAAATAAGTAGGGAAACAACGTAAACAATTTACTGTTACATAATATCAATAGATAGATCATCACTAGAGCTGTCAAATTGAAGTTTCTAAAGCACACGAGACGTTGTTTCATATATATGTTTGAAATAAGAATATCAATGACATGAATGAGGAAATTAATCGTATTAAATGTCGCTTACTTAACATAGCTGTACTGGTATAAGATTCATAAAAATATGTGTATTTCTTTTTACATTTTTGCCGATAGAATAAGTTACACCTTCCCAAAATTGTTTAAATAAAAAAAAACATATTAAAATTGTAATCAGTGTACAGTTTATCTAAAGACTAAATGTTGTTATTGTTTTACTATCCTGTTTTTTTTTCAATATTCTATTTTGATATATTAATTTCAAGGGTAAGCAAATGAGCAATCAAATGAGATTTACTTATCTGCTGTAATTGTTTTGAAATAAATAGGATGTTTTCCTTTTCAAGACTGAAAAGTCTTACACTTTTCATTGTTTGTCTCCGTATATTTGGCTTTAGTTTGTGGTTATAACTTCCATGAAATTATGAGTTCATTACTATTAAACTTCAAAATGAAGAAAATACTAATACAAAATGAATGTAGAATAATTAAATTACTCATTGAACATTGTTATGGAGGTATACAATACATCTAAATCTTTACTATACATGTATATTGCGATGAGACTTAAAACGAAAAACTGCATGCAAAATCTAAACGTCAATATTCTCATAAACATGAAACCTTTCAAAAAGTGTAAAATAAAAATATCAGTTATGCTCCAACTAACTCCCTTATGTCTATGAGTTCAGACAATGTTTGATACATGTTGTGCATATGTGAGGTTATAATTGGTTTTATAATTCTTGCATCCTTACCACCCACGAAATCATTGTAATAAAATAATTGATTTTTAACATGCTTTATATAGTGATAGTTAGGTGAATTATGTAATCAAGTACAATTTTTACGTACGAGATTGTCACAGATATACCAGTTTAGTTTTTTAGACATCAGAAATCGTAAAGGTATATAGACTCATCATAGATACCAGGAGTAAATTTTGTATATACGCCAGACGCGCGTTTCGTCTTCAAAAGACTCATCAGTGACGCTCGAATCCAAAAAAGTTAAAAAGGCCAAATAAAGTACGAAGTTAAAGAGCATTTAGGACCAAAATTTTTAAAAGTTTTGCCAAATACAACTAAGGTAATATATCCCTGCGGTAGAAAGCCTTAGTATTTCAAAAAAATCAAAAATTTGTAAACAGTTAATTTATAAATATGAACATATCAATGAGTTTCTAGTTTCATAAACACAGATTATTATATAGTGCATGAATATGACTATTTTCCACCAGATCATTTGATACTATCACACATTGTCAGCTCTGCTCATCAATCAAAACAGAAACAACGTAAACAATTTATGGTTACATAATATCAATAGATAGAAACATGAAAAGAAAACGTTTTGCAATGTAACCAATTAAATCAAAGAAAACGACAGATTACACAATAGGTTAATGTAAATAGAAAACAATACACAACATAACAATTTTTTGACTCATATACCACATTAATTTTCATAAATAACTTAAACAGAAATTCAATAGCGAAATATATTAACATCTCATAAAGTTTCCCAGGGTGCAATGAGCGCTGGCAGGTTTAGTGGTGTAAGTAGACAAACTAACGTAGCCTGTAAACATTAATTTTATGAGTACGAATCCCACAAATGGCAAATGCACTCGACTCCAATCCTAATTGGCTAGGATTTTTTGTCAATTTTCTTATCAAAGAGCAATGTTTCTATCCGGGCACTCAAGGTTCTTCCATAAAACAAAAATGTTTCCCACAAAATATCACAACAGTGCTAAAAACACCATCCAAGCAATCAATCAATCAATCAAAAATGAGATGGGTTTTAAAAATAAATGTTAAATGTTTTCTAAACACATGAATCTTCCAATTCAATTGTCAGGGATTGTTTATTATCCCGTAGTGTGTGTGTCTACTTTTTGTAGGGCTTTATGGTATTAAACTATGTAGTATAATAATACGATAGGTTATTCTATTGCTCTTTATTAAAGTTGCATGCAGTAATTGTGTAGTTAGATAAATACAAGAAACAGCTCCTGATTTTTGGCCGGTATGTTTAAATATGCACGAATTCGCGTCCGATTGAAGAAAGCTGTTTTATACCATCTTCCATGTTAGAAACTATCGTACTGTCTTCAACTTAAAAATTGTTTGGTCAAAACCCACACTCTATCCAAGTCGACCTATTTTGCAAAGCAAATTTGTTTAGTTTACTGTTTAAATGTTTTTGTCGTGTATATGCATAAAGCATGATCCATTAACCGATTACAATCAACAACCAAGCAGGCACTGTCACCTCGTGTATATCAAAGGAATTACAATCGTCTAGTATTAAAGGCGCTTAATTCTAATCAGACGTACAAAAGACCTAATCATGTGCAAGTGTCTTCAAAACGCTTTGTTTTATCATCTTATTTATTTGCATTTGGTCTCTTGAAGTTTAATGACTGACTAGTTGTGGCTTACTTCTAGAAAATTTATCACGTATGTGATTTTATAGTAATCATGTTGATTATATCACGATTTTCGGATGTAAACTCATTAGACAATGTATACTTGTTCGTGTCATATTATAAAAAGGAATGGTAATTCTACAGTAATTGAACGTTATTTTTAACATGTTCATTTTGATGAAATGCTTCTTTCTCTGTGATCAAAGACAATAAATTCCGTGATTGTGTTATCATGCATACAACATAATTATTCGCCCTAAATACATGTACATACCTGTTTATACAATTTCGTATTTTAAGTTTCTTCGTGTAAATATCACGATTCTCACCACACGTACAAACAATATTTCAATAATACAGCATTAAGTCTTAATTGTACTGCGAATATTTTTTATAAATGTCCATTTGTCTATGCTTTATTTAAAAACAACATATGTTTACATCTGATAATTGTTACCATTACCTGTAATGAAAGGGAAAATATATGTATATATATATATATATATATATATATATATATATGATAATTACATGCAAACCAAAAGAGAACATTTTGTATTACTGTACTGCAAAATACTATTATTACACCTTAAGTGCGTTCTCTACGAAGCAAATAAAACAAGTTTTGTTACTTGTAACGAAAAAGTACTAGATGTTTTTGTCGATTACTCAAAGTAAGAATAACCCCAGTGGTATCATCTACATATATTAAGGAATAAACCGGAACTAGTTTACATGTAAAACGATATGATACACTATAACGTTTTTTGTATTTACGAGTTAAATATATGAAATTTAGCAGTTTGTAACAAATAATAATTCTTTTCATAGGTAATATTTTATTATTTCTGCTATGACAAATAGTCGATAAGCTGTTACACCTTCAGTAAAAAGTGAAGTCATAGCCGCTATATCAATTACGTATGTCTTTGATTAAAACTTATTCGTCGAATAATTTGTTATGTCAAACTTGGTTGTTTCAGTCAAAAGCTTTGTAAGAGACATATAACCAACAGAAATGTATTGCAAATGTCATTTATATTTATGAACTTTACACTTAGCAGATAGTTTATTGTTCTAGAAAGACATTAATATTAATAATACAAAAGACCTTCAGCTATTTTAGAAATGCATTAATTTTATAGTATATTTTTTATTTGAAATCATTCTACTGAGTGAACTTTTATCAATTGATTCCATTATACTTGCTTGTTGCGTGATCTGTGATAAAAAATAATGCACCAAATATCAACACTGCAGGAGATTTTACTAACTATTACAGTTTTTGTACATTTTTATCCAAAATGTAATTATATCAGTAGGAGTCTAATGAGTTCCTTCTGCAAGACCAAGTTCAGTTACTTTTATGTGATTAAGATCATTACTGTTGTTTTTAAATAGATTTGAACGGAATCACATGACAACTTTATTTAAAAAATTTGAAATGACAATAAAAAAATAAGAACAAATCTTGTTTCATGACGATCATACATTAACATTGTTTAACTGGTTACAGATTTTGACCATTATTGGTTTGGATTGTCCTCATGCGATAATGGGATGAGTTCAACCTTGACATTATTATTTAAGAGACAGAAACATTGATACATGTAATCAGTTTACTGTTTATATAAAGACTAAACGTTGTTGTTGTTTTAGTGACCTATATTTCTATATTTGATTTGATGTGTGTCAACAGTAAATCAAGGAGTAATCAAATGAGATTAACTTATCTGGTGAAATTGATTTAAAATATAAATGTAAGATGTTTACATTTTAAGGTGGTACCTAACACTACAGGGAGATAACTCTGTAAAATCAGCAGAACGTTTTAATGACGTTGTGTTCTTAAGGCATATTAAGCTTCTCAATGATCAAAATGAGTGGTTGTCAAACTGCTATATAACCAATGTAATTTTTCTGATTAAACGGTTGGTTCAGTTTTTTTGATTTTTTTTATATTTTGTGGGTTGTTTTTATATTTATTCGTTTTTCCTTTTTGTGTATATATCATTTCTGAGAATTTATCAATCATTTAGTATACATGTGGACCATAAAAAATATATATATGAATACTGTAATCCAACTTATTTTCCCTTATACTTTATTTCGCGTTTAACCCTTTCTAGTCCTCTTTTCTGCTATTCAATTTCGCGACTTTCTAATTCAATTGAAGTAGTAACTTAAAGAAAGATCTTAGTTTTATATTCGCGACAATTTATTTATCGCGTTATTTGTCTACTCGTTAAAGTCGCGAAAATAAGTTGTTTACAGTAGTAAAAATCTAACGTAATACATTTCAAATGTTTTCATACACTTACAATGTTAAGCTACATCAGGAATGCTGCTACAGTTAGCTATCATTAATAATACACAACGTATCTAGCTGAAATAGAACAAGACATTTCATAGTCAGGATGAAATTTAATAGAAACCCGTAACTTTATAATATCATAGATATAGCTAAATAAAACGAGGACACAGCAATATAATCGAACACATATAGCAGTAATAAACTTTAATATAACTTTGAATAATACCATATATGTGCGTACTAGTACATGAAACTGAATGACGTTACGTCTGCTTTTTTCACGATGTTTGTACTTTCTAATTATGTAGCTCTCATTATCAAGAGATCTTTATTATTGCAATTCATATATAATTCGTTTGGGATGGAATATTCTTTACCTACTCTATTTTATTACTGGTATGCAATGGGTGTTTTTTTTTTATTAACATTCAATTATTTTTCTATTTACTGTACAGAGATCTTAGTATGAACAACATGACTAGCTTTCCTGACAACGCCTTTTTAAAGTTTAGAAAGTTAGAAGAATTGTGAGTATATTTTCTTTATAAATTGTTTATCATCTGTTTTATCCCGTTGATCGTCTTTCGTTCAGTTCTTACTCTCTTCTCTAAATTAGCACAATCTATGAACAAAACCTTAGAAATAATAGGAATAATTTGTGAACAACTTTCTCTATGTTATTTATATTATTTCTCAGGTTTGATTCGTAGACTTTGCATATTCAGTGAAGAAAGTAAGAACTTAATTAAAGGCGGTCAACTGGCTATGCAAGGTGTTTCGAAATTCCCTTTTTTGATAAAATCCAGCACAATATACCACTTGAGGCAAATCTTGATTTAATTGGTCTTTGATACAAGTAAGCGAAATACGATTTAGATAGTCGCTCGACCTATTTATTATTTCGTTTGTGTAGGGGCTGCAAACACATCAGGAAAGATGCATCATAAAATTGTAATGAACTAAAAATGAAAGTAACATTTCATCGTCATGCATCCCTAACATTTATAATACTGTGTACGTTAATTGTAATAAAACACATGTGCCATTTTTTCTGAATGGATAAACGAATGTATAGTAACTGGAATCCGAAGTAACGTTAACACATCTAAACACTATCTTTTTTGTTGCAAATTTGTTTTCTAAACAGCTTTGAATTTCACAATAAAAAGACACACACAAAGCTTTTAACAAAAATAAATATATAAATTTGAGTGTTTTAGAATAACACTGTGTTAGGACTACAATGTTAAATTTCGTGCGTCCGAATAATCTTTCGGGATTAACTTAACAATATCATTGGAAATGAAGGAAGTTATAAATGCATAGAAATGTTTGTACCTATATGTGTCTACAAAAACAAGTCTCTAATAATCTTATTACAGTATTACAGTAGGCATGGTAATGCTTAAAAAACGAAACTTTATCCTAAATATAAAATTCAAAAAAGGAAATTTTTAAAATACAGTTAATTTTAATCAATAGATTAGATAACAATAATGTTTTCTAATTTTTTCATATATTTCAATTCACTTTGTGTGAATGTGTATGTTAAATGATATCATCGAACAAGTGAATAGTCCTATTGTATGGCTTTTCGTTTCTCCAGGCGACTGGCAGGGAACAAATTAACAGACATTCCACCTAAAGCTTTCCAGGATCTTTACTTCTTAAAAGTTATGTGAGTATTTAGAATAATGCAATATTTGTTGCCTATTGAAAACAGCATACGTGTATTGAAGTAAATATTTCTCCGTTTCTTTATTTACATGGTTCATGAAAAGTCATACATAGATATAGGAAGATGTGATATGAGTACCAATGAGACAACTCTCCATCCAAATAAAAATTTATAAGTAAACAGTTTTTTATACAGATTTGTGTTTTCTAAAATGCATAAATTCCGAACTATTGGATATAATCATATTTCGCCTCCAAATTCAATAGGATTTAAATTCAATTTTGCATGGTAAAACGATGAAAAAAGACAAATATTTAATAAAAAATCGATGACAATACCATATACGAGGAGCTTAGAAATACCTGTATATTAATGTAACTCGCAACGCATTTTTCTTTATTGTGAGAAAAAGTCATTGACAACAAGCAACGTCATTCTCTAAATAATTTATAAAATTATGCAATTCAGATTTTAAAAAAACTCATAACTGCAATATATGACAAATCGAATTGAATGACTCATAGAGATCCTTTGGCAGTAAAGATAAGAGGAGTAAAGTTGCAAACACAAACAAATATACGCATGCACAAATAGGAATATTAACAATGTATCTACCAACATACCGTATCACATAACTTGTAAGGGTTAATTCGATTATTTCTATTACAATTTGATAGAAAATTAATAGTAAATTAAGTTCCGAGACACTGATATATCAATGATGATATGAAACTAAAGGAAATCATAGCATACATTATGGCATTCTGACCAAGCAAATTAAATAACTATTTCATATGCTCTTAAGATCAAATAGAATGAATGTGCTTTAAACTTTACCATACATGCAATCATAAATTAAAGATGCATACCACTATATGCCGACTACTTTTAATTCATTATGCTACACAGTTTCACACTTAACACCAAATTTCGACTTACCATCAGCAACACGACAGTTGTCCTATGTCGAGAAGGATATTATTGGCATTTTTGAGCACCCTGCATAACATATGTTTTGTTTAGTGGTCATTTCTGTTTAGTCTTAATTTCAAATGCAGTAGGATTTTTTCAGATCGCTGGGAATTCTTTTCGATATTGTTCGGTTTTTGCTGAGATTGTTAGTCAGTCTCTCTTCCTTTTGTCAGTTTTGATATTCATGTTATCATATCTCCCGTCTTTATTTTCATATGCATAAAAATGATATATTTTTACATGGTCATTTGATTTAGAAATTATTAGAAATTCATATACTGTAGGTCTGTACCAATCTAGCCAACCATAAAGCAAACGTGCATTGCAATAATTGTTTTATTGTTTGCCTCCAAAATTGGTTTAAAAGATCACTAAATATGATTTTCTGTTAATGTAAGATTCTTATATGAAAATTAATGTACATGTCGTTTATTTCCATCAAGGGAAAAGGCCAAGTTCAAAATTAATCTTATCAGCGCAATAATGTTCCAGCAGCAATAAAATAAGCAAAATAGAAGTAAGACGGAGTGTTGTCAAATTACATATTTGTATTGTATAAATAAATTCTTGCTTTTGTAGAAACCTTCAACATAATTCATTCAGAAAAGTTCCCGCAACTTCATTTCAAAACCTTTCATATCTCAGAGAACTGTAAGTACTTTCATATTCAAAACATGCAATGTAATATCAGAAAATAAAGTATGTCATTTATCTTTTTTTTTATTTCATATTGTTAAAAATGCACACTTATCTTACATAATATAACTTATAATCTTATACAAACGAAGCAAAGATGTGTAGTCATGTGACTTCGTGTAATTCGTCTTTATTAGAAGATAAAAGAAATACGTTGAAAATTTGAATTTAATGACTTTTTTCCACATATTTTGAAAGTGTATACATTCTATGTCAATCAAGAAATGAATAATCATTGATTATTGTATTTTCAGAGATCTTGACGCCAATTATATAGAAGATGTTCCAGACGAAGCTTTTAAGCGTTGCATGAGCTTACAGTTGCTTCAATTGGATGCTAATCTATTAACCAGAGTTCCAACAAAGGCATTACAGTATTTAAAATCCCTTCATGCTTTGTAAGTCTTCAAGTCTAAGATATTAAAATTATGATTATATTGATGTAATTCATGATATTGATTACTTTTTTGCCATAAGTAAAAGAAAAAGTAATCAATCTTCAGTTGCGATCGATCAAAATTTAAGCTTTTCTTTTGAAAAATGATAACATAAAATACAGAATAGAAATGGGGAATATGCCAAAGAGACAACAACCCGACCAAAGAGTAAAAAAACAATTAACCGAATGCACCAATGCTTCTTCAACACAGCAAGAAAATCCCGCACAAGGAGGCGGACTTCTGCTGGCCCCTACGTGATTGTTTGCTAGTGTTTAGGGCAGAATTCTTATGGCGATTTATGAAAGCTTAAGTACGAAAGACTATTTGGAATGTAATGTTTTTAGATTTATTATTTTCAATTTGACATTACTTAACTTCGACTATTTAGTCGTCACTGGTGCTCAACATTTTTAAACCCCATTTATGGGCATTATGTTGTTTTGGTGTGTACTTCCGTTCGTCCGTCCGCTCGTCCGTTTGTTTGTCCTGTCGTCTGTCCCGCTCCAGTTAAAGTTTTTGGTCGAGGTAGTCTTTGATGAAGTTAAGGTCCAATCAACTTGAAACTTAGTATACATGTTCATTTTGATATGATCTTTTTCATTTTAATGCCAAATAAGAGTTTTTACCCCATTTTCACGGTCCACTGAAAATAGAAAATGATAATGCGGATGGGGCATCCGTGTAATAGGAACACGTTCTTGTTCACTTCCAAGATGGCATTTATCAGTTCTGACTTGGACGTGAGAAATAAGTGAGAAATGCTAAATATCAACTTGAAACTGAGAAATCTAATTTGGAACTGTGAAACGTCAAGTTTAAAATGAGACATTTTATTATCAGATTGTCCTTCGCGTCCTTCGTACTTGCACCAGATGAATAACTGTCATTGTCAATACTCTAATGTAGCTTTAAGTTTTATCTATTCTTTGTAGAGACCTTTCAGTGAATAAATTGACGAACATTCCAGATTATGCATTCAGCAACTTAACCAATTTGATCGAATTGTAAGTATCATTGATGGATGATCAGGACATGTTGGTTTAAGTCAAATCTGTTTTCAAAGAAAAAGTGTATTATGCATTCATACGAGACGTAAATATTAGCATACATTTCATTTTATCTCCAAATTCACCAAGCTTTGGATACTGCAATAATTTACCACATATAACATCATATATCGACAAAAATCACTTTCCGAAATTTGTTTTTAATAAAAAAGAATAGTTTACATTTTCTCACTTGAATAATTTGTTTGTCGAACCCTGCACTCGTAGACGATATTTCCTGCGGCTAAATAAAATTGAATTCCAAACAATAGATTTGTCAACATTGATCAAATTATCTCATGTCTCAAAACAATACCGATATTGGTCAAAGTTGACAATTCTATCGTTTGTATTTCAGTCACATTTGGCCCTAGGAGGTACTTATCCAAAATGTTTATTAACAATAGAAAAATGACGCATTAGCAGTTATTTTCAGAAAATATATGTTATCAAATTAGGATCAACTAAAGAAGATACTTCAAATATGATAATACAGTTTCTAGCTTCTAATTAGTTGTTTAAGCGAACGAAGAAATTGGCAAATATAATAGAAAAAAAATATAGTATGAGAATAAATTCATTGAAAAAATATCGGTTAAGCTGCCATTAATCATTACTTAATCTCAAATTCATGATTATACTGTATTGTGACGTGAATTTCTCTAATTACTCTTGCTGTTTCATACATAACATCACTCTCGTCAATATAATTGGATTCAATCAATCAGTCTATATTGTTTTTAGAATACTTCACGAGAACAAAATAGAAGAAATCAGTGACCACGCATTTGAAGGATTGACTTCCTTGTCGCGATTGTAAGTATATACATGTCATAGAAACTCCTAAAAACAAGACTCATTAGGGATAAAAATAGATGAAATGTAAACACAAACAACAAAATTCAACAAACAAAACATGGTCCCTAATAACCTGACTTGTTAAAAGTAAACAACCTTAATTATATGATAAAGTTGCACTTAGTAATAAAAAAAACCAAGGAATTAATAGTTCATTTTCAAAAGTACTGATTTTGAAATGTGTACAAGATATATATGTTTATCTTCTTTATTGACAGCTGTCAATTGAACAACATAGAAGACATTCTTCAAAATCCAGAATGTTATGTATTTTTATTTGTTCAGTTTAAATACATATTTGTTTAAAACATTCTCTGAAATTCCTTTAAACGTACTTTGTGGTAGAAAAGGAGCTTAGAGGACAGTTAAAAATAAGGACAAACAATACAAGAGTTTGAAGGGAAAAAAACGATAAAAAAAATTGTCAAAAAACACTACACATAACAATACAGATTGTTGAGGATGAACATTTAAATGCATGGATGAATCTTAGGTCACATACTTGAGTTTCCTGTTTCATTGACCTAATGGAAATCGCCATATTGACAAAATTATAATAATCCATTTCTTTTATACAAATAAGGCCGTTAGTTTTCTCGTTTGAATTTTTTTACATTGTCTTATAGGGGCCTTTTATAGTTAACTATGCGGTATGGGCTTTGCTAATTGTTGAAGGCCGTACGGTGACCTATAGTTGTTAATGTCTGTGTCATTTTGGTCTTTTGTGGATAGTTGTCTCATTGGCAATCATACCACCTCTTCTTTTTATATATTATTTTTACTTATTTGTTTGTAGACATTGGTCTTAAACGGGAAAAAAACGAGCATGAAAAATAGAACAAAATAGACGCTTTGTAGGAATAATTCAAAACAAAATTCAGACCAGCAAATATCAAATGTGCAAAAGATGTCATTAAAATTGTTTATAATGAATATAAATAAGAAAAAAGTATTATAAACATTGTTTTGCAATATTGAGAATAATTATCAAATACATATATATGACAAATGTGGATTTGTTATATTAATAATAAAAACAACAAAGACTAATATAACATACGATGTTTTTAGTTTCAAATTCTATTTCAGAGAACTGCCAATGAATAACTTGCGCAAAATACCAGCTGCCTTTATATCTCTTAAAGATTTAGAAAAATTGTAAGTAGAAAGATTGTACTGACACTGGCTGATAACATGTGTAGATTTTTAAGACGTGATGAAAGTTGGAAAAATATTTATGTTTGAATAACTGTTCAGATTTTTTTCTGGAGTAGTTGTGTTTGTGTTTGTGGTATATTTTGTCCTCCTCTTAATTAGGGGAGGGGTCTTAATGCATTAGAATTTCTTACATGTTTGTCAAGAGCGAGTAACATGAAATTAATGAAATGCATGTAATGTGAATCAAATTTATTTTTGCATTTTACCATTTCAGTTATGCATGCAGTATGTTCTCGTTTCTTCTTTTTCAACTGCTTCGTTTTTGTATTGATAAGTCACAATGTCATTAGTATTCAAACCATGTTTCATGCGCCATAAAATTCTTTAATCAGTTTAAAATATAATTTCAGGTCTTTAGAGGATAACAGAATAGACTTTATACCGGATAATAGTTTTGCTGGTAATAAGAAATTGGAAATTCTTAAATTGCGACGAAATCCTATCAGATCGTTCGGAACTAAAGCTTTTAAAGAACTTCCGAATCTAAAGGAATTGTGAGTGAATAATCTTAACTGACATTAGTTCTTAACTTGATTTCCTTTTCCTTTCCATTCACGTAAGAGGGCATATAGCGTAAAACAGCGAATGATGAATGTCTTCTGGAAACCGGAAGAACATAGTTGTCTAGATGTTCTTGATGAACTTTCAAAAAATAGAGAATTATAGGTACATGCTACAAAAAAGTGTAAAAACAATAAATATTAGACAAAATTGGCCTTGAAAAAAAATTGAAAAAAAGAGAATAATGGGAGCTAAAATATGCAGAATAGAGAAAAATGGACAATATCTATAAACAAAAGAGAAAAATGGCTAAATAAGACTTGTAATGAATATGGAATTGAATGACCCAGTATCCAAACCTGTTAGTATAATCCGTAAATATAACAAGTCATAAAGATAGTAATTCTTTCACAATATAACCATGTTATCGTCTCAGTCATTTTGCCACATAACATCGGAAACATTTCACGTGTTTCCTTCGAAGTGTCCAGAATATAATGTTTTGCGTGTTTAAATTTTCATCTATGCATATGTAACCTATTAGAAAAAAACTAGTTTTGCATACCCCTAAATACGTATGCTTACTATTATAATTGTTCATATTCTTTTATCGTTTACTTTGATTTGCTCAAATCAAAACATTTTGATATATTTCATTAACAGGATTATTTCGGAAGCCAGAGATATGACAGAGTTTCCAGATTTAACGGGGAGTGTTAGTTTGAGAGAATTACAGTTCGACAGAAGCAGTATATCAAAAATTCCTGATAAGTTTTGTGACATGGTACCTGCTATTCAAAGGCTGTAAGTACTTTGCTCGTTACATTCCTTGATTAAAACCCAAACGATGTGTCGTATAACTAAAGATTTTTTATAATTTAAAAGTTGAATGGATGAATAGTCTAAGATCTCTTCAAAATGGCTTCTTCAAAATGTGAATGAAAATATAATCTAACATCGGAGCCATGCATTTTTTGTTATTTCAATACAGCAGCTATAACTTGCTTCCAGAAATATTCCAGGTTTGTAATAATTAACCTAGTAAAGTTAAATTACTACAAACACGTGTCCTTCCAAGAACTAGGTACTTTAAATCAATTAAAAAGTAACATAATTACAACAATTTACGTAAGAACAACTACATCAAGGTTATATTACGTCATAACCTACAAAGTAAATTAAAATATCACTTTGATATTTCATTGCTTCCGAACCGCTTTTCTGGATCTTCCGCTTTTCATCAAGAACATTGAAACTAAAACATTTGAAAGCAAAGAGTGTATAAATAAATATCCACAATACATGACGAGGAGCAATAGAGCAATAAAAAGAATAACACAACTCATCTATCAAGGTCAACTTTGTCTTAGTGCGTTGGAACCTTAGTTTCTTATTAATTCCTTAATTCAAAGTATCTCTGCATTGCATTTACTACATTTTTTTACAGCGATCTACATACCAATAAGTTAACAGAGTTGCCTGTTTTAAGTGGATGTTTAAATCTTAAATTGTTGTAAGTAGGCAGTTTTATCTCTTTAGTAATGTGCTATTGCTTTTGTTATGAAACATGTTAAATGAACTTTATAATGAAAATATACAAAAGTGTATACTTTATTCAAATTTCATTAAAATTAAAAAAAAACGTCAAAGACCTTGAACTATCAACATGCATCAACAAACAGTCGTATGTAGGGTACAAAGCTATAATTCGTCCCCTGTTGAGTAAATCAAATTGAATAGATTCGATATCTGAAAGACAATAACAATTAAAACCAAGAAGTAAACAAAGACTCACAAAACCAAAGGACATTTACATCAACAGTTCTAATAATAAATAAGCAACAAAACGAACTCCACTAAAAACCGGGAGTGAAATCATGTGCTCCGGAAGGGTAAGCATTTCCTCCACGTATACGGCACCGTCGTGTTATTTCTTTGTTCAGTTCGGTAATGATTCTGAAAATGATAGAGAACTTTATGATATTACTTTAATCGAAGTTAACTTGTACAGTGCTTTGACATATCGGTATAGTGTAAAGACAGGGATTGTCTTTCTGCGTTGAAGACCGACTGATGGCCTTCAGCTGATGTCTGCTCTTTTGTAGGGGTTTTGTCTATTTGGCATATTCTCCATTTCCATTCTCAATTTTATTGCATACTAGTATTTCACGACTTTCTCCATGTAATAGAAATTTATGCATGACGGGTTAAAGTGTATAGCAGATAATTGTCCTATTCAATGCGATTGGTGATATTGGAGTTATGGGTGTTCCTCTCAAATACCTTTGAGTTTGTACTTTAATTTATGATATTTTGAGTTCCATAGGCATAATAACCTTTAAGTAAAATATGCAAACGAAAAAAATATGTAAGCTCAGTTTTTTTTATAAGATGAACTTACCATTTCAATAAAACTTGTATATACAATCATTCAAAGATGAATTATCAAGTCCTCTGCCTATTAAATTTAATAATGTATTCCCTTGATAGGCGGACTTACGTACATGTTAAAACAATGACTAAGCTTTAGATCTATAATAACATTATTAATTGTCTTTTGATTTGTAGAAATATTGGAGAAAATGAAATAACGTCACTGCAAGACAGAATATTTGTGAATAATTCAAACCTACGAGATTTGATATTATCACATAATTGTATTGAATCTATTGGAGAAAAGTCCTTTGTTGGTCTGGCTAATTTACAATATTTGTAAGTGTTTTTATATAAATGTAAATCACAAAAGTTTTACCATTTTTATTTTTCCCTATGGTAAATAGAGTTAAGAATTTTACTGTCGTCTTTTAGACATGTAATTAACTTATATTTTAGGACAATAAAGAGGTCAATGATAATTCTGACAAATACAGTTTTATGAACAAATGTAAAAACCCTTTTTTTTTTCTTAAAATAAAGTAATCGTGTTTGTTTATTAGTTACATTTATATATATAATTGATAAATCTGATAATGGTATCTTTGCGAAATATTTGTTATATAAATTTGAAATGTCTTACATTATGATAATAAGCATTAAAAAGACATGAGACAATACTTTGCCTGAGAAAATACATATAGTTTATATATATAAGCAACCACTTTAGACCACTGAACGGTTTTGAACAATTAAGAAAACTTATCGTCGCTGTTATGCAAAAACTTCGTATCTCAATTTTTTGCGGAAATCTTTTTATCGATTATTTAGAATTAAATATGTATGTTCCACTGTAAGCGAAAATATCTGATATTCAAACCAATCATTAAACGGAATTCTGAAATGTGACGAAAAAGTGTAGTCGGATTGGTGAGACATTTTGTTGTGCAAAAATATCGTATCTCAAAAAAAAAACACATGGCACGGCAGCTGCCATTATAACAGGTACAGTTTTTATCAATTTTAGGTTTTCAAAGCTAATAATATAGCTTAGAAGTAATGACAAGCTTTGAAAATACAATATAGGTGCAGAAATTTTTGCTTGTCTTTGTAATTGATTGGTTAGAAGATCAAATATCGCATACAGTGGAAGATACATATTTAATTCTAAATAATCGATAAAAAAAATTTCAGTTTTTACTGCCTGGTGTAAAATTATCAAAACCTTAGGTTTTTGCATGACAGGGACGTTATGCTGTACAGTAAATTATAATCGCTATGACCTGACAAAATGTAAAACAATTTAAACGGAAATAACTAACTCATGATTTATGACAAAAGGAATAACGTAAAACGAACATGACAGACAGCGACTAACGAGTATATCATCTGATGGTCAATTCATCATTATCCTTTAGCTTTCTTTCAAATTACAGATTCTGGAATAATTATTCAGTCGGATTTCATGTAATCCTTTACTATGCATTTGTCAATCATTCCATATTGTGTTTGTCTTAATTTTAAGTATCTACAAATTTATAAGGTCAATTGTATGCTGACTTGAAAACTGTTTAATTGTAATATCCATTATTGTCCTTAGAAAATGTAAATCCCTTACTCCCAATGATAATTTTTATACAAAAAAATTGTAAAAAAACATTTAAAACGACGATGATAATGGATTATTTCAATGCAAAAAATGAAAGTTTATTAGGACTAATATGCCATCGTCTACACAGGATTTATCAATAGAGAAATAAGAAGATGTGGTATGACGTCACGCGACAACTAGCCTCTGAAGTTCAAATCATGTGGTGTTACAGAACAGAATAAGTCTGTAAGAACAGAAGCTATTTGAAATCATTTCATTGGCTCTAATCTTATAGAATATTTTCGAGAACTCTTTTACCCGACTAGTATGAAATTCCAAAAACAACCTATAAATTAGGCTATCCATTTCAATTATCATATCTCTCACATCTTTATCTAGCATTACATATATCTTACAATTTTTCGCTTTTTAACGGCAATGCATTAGATTATGTCCATTACAAGGCGTACAAAATATTTCAAAATATAATTCATTGGAGACACAAAATATCACAAATAATAGGATCTTTTAATACGATTTCTTTGTCAGTCGAATTGATATAAGCTATTATTATCTAATTCCACCATATTGGGAATAGTCTTTATCTACGACTGAATAACTATATTTTACAACATTGATCTCATCTATAATTGAGAAATTCTGCAAGAAATTAAAATAAAGGATTCCGAAGTAATGTATTTGATAAATATCATTCGTAGTGCAAATCTGACATTTATTACAATTGTATCTGTTATTTCTTCTTTCATTGCGTATTTGCATTTTCAATGTTATTTCAGAGATTTATCACACAATCAGATTGCATATATACACGATAAAGCTTTCTCTCCACTGGAGAACCTGGATGACTTGTAAGTACAATATATAACACTATAACACTAGTTCTGTAATATATTGTTACTTGTTTTTTCAAGACTTAGTGTTTTACATGACCAACTAACGTTCATTCATGTCTGTGATGAAATTTACATATTTTAAAAAGCGTAGAAATAAAAATAAAAAGGTGTGATATGATTGCCAATAAGATAACTCTCAATCAAAAGACCAAATTACTTATTAATACGTCACCATAGGTCAGCGTACAGGCTTTCAACAATGAGCAAAACCCATACCGCATTACAAGCTACCAAAGGCCACAGAGTGACAAATATAAAACAATTCAAAAGATAACACTAACGACCTGATTTATGCTCTTAATAAAATGACACGTCAATTTTACAATTAGACACTCAAAAGCAAAAAGTACAAAAGACATATTCATAGAGATTAATACAAGGCCTTTTCTAATCAGCCTGGATATCATCCCGAGACCCCCATTTCAGCCCGAGACGGAGTCGAGGTTCTGATATGGGTCGAGGGATGATACCCAGGCTGATATGGAAAAGGCCATGTATTAATCGCTTTATCATATACCTCCGACAATAGTGTTATGTAAATAAACTCATAATAGATACCAGGACTAAATAAGGCAAATAAACAAATGCAATAACTAAAACAGTCAAAAACTTTATAAAGAAGTTAAATTATGAATCAAATATACTATAATTGTCCAACAACAGCATCACTACCTCCATATATAAGTATGGTAACATTTCCTATTATAGAGGCATTTTGAAACATTGAAAATTTGGAAGAGTTTTATGATCATTATTACTCCATGTTTGTTGTACTATAAAATGATTCTTAATTGTCAATGTAAACAAGTACTAAACTGGACACAAAAGTTCCCGTAAATTTTGACGTCGTCATCAAAAAATAGCTGACCTCACAATGGAAAAGTAAACAATCGATACAAGAAACACCGGAAGTAACATGTACGAGAAGCACTGTTATGGGTTTTTGCACGAGACGCCCCTGGTATGGGTTATCAGCCCGAGATGATATGGGTTATCAGCCCGGGTGGAAAATTAGGGCTTGTGTACTTCCGCTCATTACACATATGCAAAAGCTATCATATCAATGCTAAGTATATGCTAAAGATCAATAAACCGTTTTTAGCTTTGTCTATGTCAGTATCATGGTGGTTACATTGAATTTCAATTGCATTTCCCGTTTTGCGAATACTGTGAAATTTCTGCAAAATTTATAATAAAAGCTCATTCATGTTAACTTTACCTTGCAAATTGTGTATTCAGTATGGTCCTTTCTATTAGAAGTAACGAAACAAATTACAGTTTGGTCTGTGTATTCCATAAAAAAATCATACTTAGTATGTCTTCTTAATTTTTTATTTTTAATGTGAGGGAGGGTACATGTAGGTTATTATTTTTGTGTCGTTTGGTCATTGTCTATGCTATGGATGAGTATTCCGTGTCACGTTTAAATTATATTCATGAAAACAAAGCAACTTCAATATTGAAAATTGATTAAAGCTGCTTTTCTATTTCGAGTTTTAAACTTATATTGAAACACAATTTAAATGAAGCCATCTAAATAAAAATCAGTTGTATCTAATTAATATTGATAAAACGTTGTCCTTGGTCTTTCTCAGTTAAAGCTTTTAGTGTTATAAATGTAACGACATTTGCACAGCTTCAAAGCAATATTATTTGATTGACAAACTTTTCCAATAAAAGATTCATTAACAAATTTCCTATGGCGGATATAACATTATTAAAATGCAAAAAGAGCTTGAAGATGATTTCATTCATTTTTAAAAAGAAACGATTGATTCTAAGTCGGTCCGTTACTTTAATTATGTATTTATCATGCATAGTATTAGAAGGTTGTGTGATGTAATGTTACACCACTACTTCAGGTTAGGCTGAAGTATGGTAACTGTTAAATTGTTTAAACCTGCTGCATTTATATTGGCACTTGTCCTAAGTCAGGAACCTGTTGTTAACATGTAGCTCTTGTTACTTGTTGATATGGTTCATAAGTGTTTCTCCTTTCTCGGTTTTATATAGATTGGAAGTTTTGGATTTTTTTGCAGAAGTCATAATGTGTACGTGGCCCTTTAAAGCTTGTTGTATGGTGCAAAGGTCCCGTGTTGAAGATCGTACTTTGACCTGTTATTGTTTACTGTTTACAAATTGTGACTTAGATGGAGAGTTGTCTCATTGGCATTCATACCACATCTTCTTCTTCATTTCTATTGACATATATGATTAAAATAGAACTAAATCATTTTGAACATAACTCAAATACACTATATATAGTAATCCAATCTTGCATTTATTTCAATTTGAAGAAATCTGTCTGAAAACCAGTTTCCAAGTTTACCAATGGACGGACTACAAAACCTTCAACAGTTAAAGACATTCCATAATGAAGAACTCAGAGATCCAATACCTGCAAAAGAATTACCAAAGATTAAAACGCTCGTGTTGTCCTATGCTTACCATTGTTGTGATTTTTTAAACCCGGCGGTAAGTTAAAAAAAAAGATGGAAAACTTCGAAATTCTAATCTAATAGTTTAAAGAGTTAAATGTCAATTCTGCAAGAATGTTTTTATGAAATGTATTTAAAATGCAATTATGCCATTAATGACGATTGAGATTGTCTTCAAAATGGAAACAAATACATACTATATAATTCATTAAGAAAATGATAGAAGAATAGTACAATGTGTGTTAAAATTGGACCTTAAATCAAAGTTATTTCAATGGATGATCAAAAGTTGAATCCAGTTATATTGAGTCTATAAATCACTGAAATTTCGATTTTTTTTTCATGAGTTGTCGAGTCATGATGTGAAAGCAAACCTAGCCAAATGGCAAATTTACGCACAGTTTGATAGTCTTTCCTAAATCTTGCGCCATACAAAATAACGCTTAGCGGGAATGAATGTTTTATTGCGCACTAATATGATTCGGAAAATATTTTGGGCGTTTTTTTTCATATCATGTTAATTTAAACCGGCGTTTTCAGTTTTAATAATGTAGTTTAATTTATTGATACGTGAAGCTGTTCTTTTGTTTGCCAACTATGCCTTTTGACAACGCGCGTCTTGTACTAATTTATAAGCCTGATAACTATAATGAGATTTGGCATGTGGGTTCTCAAAATTAATGTGTCCTTTTTTCTCTTTTTTTGTCTTGTTGACCCCTAAAGGATTTTTTTTTTCATTAAGTTGCTGTATCATTGAACTGTATAGAGAGATTAATTAAAAAAAGACACGCATACACTTATTGTTTTAGAAACTAATTATAAAAGAAGGATACGACACTGAATTATAATAAAACAGCTTCACACCGTATGATAACTACCTTAATAATCGGTATATTCCAACTTTTCTTTATTTCCAGACGAATGGTGAATTAAAATTAGAAGAGCATACTAACTGGTTATTTCCAAATACTTCTGAGCCTCGGATTGGCAACGGAACAAATTTAAATCATCCATGTAAGACAAATTACATCAATTTTGTTTTCAAACAATTTGTTTAACAATAAATCGAAAGTCTTTTGGTAATATGATATTTATAAACGTTTGTTATATTTCAAAAATCGACGTCTGTACAAACATTTTCAATATAGAACAAAGAATAATTGACATTAACTTTGACATTTTTATAGTACATGCCTTTTTACATTTTTTTATTCTGATTATTGTTATTCCAGTCTCGTTTGAGTATGAGTGTGTCAGAAAGATTTAAGGTAGAAAATATTAAACTATAGCTATAATACGCTGGTGTAGTTAACTGCCTGCTTTTTTCTGTTTGAACTTCAATTGAACTCAGAAACTAACTGTTTGTATTTTCGTCAAAGTTTTTAATGCTTTGAATATATTAATATAAATCGGTCTGAGTATATTAAGTAGAGTGTACCTCGGAAAAGGATCACCTGAAACTTATATAAAGAAAGATCTTTACTTGGTTTTAAAAAATGAATACTATTTTTTTCAGATGGCACACAGTATGTTTTCCCGTTTAATAATTATCATTATAAACCAATTGAGTACTTCGCAGCACCAGCCGATAAGGATTTCACATTCCCAGATACTCCAGATGTACAATATCCAGAAGAAGAAATATCTGTTAAATCACCAATTCAATGTGAACCTCTGCCAGGTATAGGATCATATAAACATAGAGATGTGGTATGATTTGCTAATGATACAACTAACCACCAAAAATCACATGAAGTGGATGAAAGCAATCTCTTGCATCTGTACGACTCTCAACAATGGGGAAATACCATACATGTAGTTTATACAATACAAAATGGGTAAACGGGTATCCAGTTGTTTATGTTTGATTAACCGGCTTTACAAAAAAATTGATATTATACTATAATTCTCGACAAAGAATGTAGGTAAGTACATGTAAGATCGGCATGGCCAGTTATCATATCGGCTTCGCTTGGTAGATGAAGGAACTATAACTATTTCAAAATCTTTAGCGTTAATCAATTATTTAAACAAAATATCCTTTTGAAATGGTGAAGATGACATCAGAAACGATTAAATTTGTAAACGAAAATACAGCAACCAACTTTTTAAAAATCTTTTTCCCATGCAAATGCGGACTTGAATAATACAGCATTCAGCAAAAAAATTATAGAAATGGCAAATAACACAAAATATTAGGTATACAAGGATATAATTGATTTGGGTCATTGATACAACAGCATAGTTATAATTTGCCTTTTTACCCGAAAATTTATACGTATAGCCGTTTATTTGGCTTAAAGTAAGAAAATATACACTTAAAATAAAAAAAAATCTTGCATGTTCAGGAAGCCTTAATCATAACCATATTTATATTTTAGGACCTTTCCTCCCCTGCAATGACTTATTTGGTTGGTGGACCCTTCGATGTGGTATATGGATAGTGTTCATGCTGTCTATATTTGGGAACGGCACTGTTCTATTTGTTTCAATAAGTGGCAGATCAACGATGAATGTTCCTAGATTTCTAATATGTAATTTAGCATTGGCAGACTTCTGTATGGGTATTTATCTTGGAGTTTTGGCTGTAGTGGATGCTTCAACGTTGGGTAAATAAATAGTTCTAGATAATTTCATTCCATCTGGTTTATAACTATTTTCTGTTGCTACAGCACAAGTAAAATTATATGTAGCTTATGGCGTGCAATGTAAGGCCTTAACACGCAAAACCATGGTAAAACTTAAAATGTTATAACAAGTAAAAACACTATTGAGTAAAGAAAGTTTCATTTACTGCACATTTAGATAAATGAAATTATTATGTTTCGACAAATTATGTCTAGAACACATGTAGAAAGTTGTATCGAGTTCATGAATGTTTTATACTGTGTTAACGTTGAACCCGGTCCCTAAAATAGAGGGTCTGAATGGGATTTACAAAATAGGGAGTGATGGTGTAAGATAAAGATAAAAAGAATAAGAATAGAAAGAAAAAAGGAGAAGAGAATAATATATATATAGAGTGTTAAAATATAAACAATAAAGAAAAATTACAACTGGTAATACGTTTCAATATCCCTTCGATAACTCTAGCGTCTTTGAATTGTTCCATCCAGAAGTTTGACGTCCAAATAAACGATAAAAAAAGGAAAGTTTATCATAAGAGTCTGGAGGGATTAATTCTTTTTTTATAGACGATTTTTTCTTTTTTGTTTATATTTTAACAAGCTGACAATGACAGGTCTTTTAGAAATAACACGTATAAAATGTATTTTCAGGAGAATTCAAGAATTATGCAATAGATTGGCAGACTAGTCCTGGATGTTTAGTTGCAGGTTTTCTTGGCATTGTATCCAGTGAACTTAGTGTTTTCACTCTAATGATCATAACAGTAGAACGGCATTATGCTATAGCAAATGCCATGCAATTCAATAAAAGACTGTCACTGAGAAAAGCGGGTAAGATCATCATCTTTAAAAATCTGTACATGTGTACTGTGTATATGTGCACTGTGTACTGTCTACATATGTAATGTGTATATGTGTACTGTCTACTGTCTACATATGTTCTATGTACTGTTTACATGTGTACTGTGTTCTGTCTATATGTGTAGTGTGTTCTATCTACATGTGTATTGAGTACATGTCTATTGTGTACATCTTTTTTTGTGTACATGGTTTCTGTTTTAATCTAATAGTCGGATAAATTAAAGAAAGAGAAAGCTAAACAAGGGTATGGCTATGAATTACATAATAGATAATCATGTGCAACTTTGGCCAAAAATAAGACGTAGAGAATAGTTCAGGACCTTTTATAGCCGACCACACAAAATGGGATTTTTCTTATCGTTGAAGGCCGTACGGTTGCCTAATATTGCATACATCCACTTTATTTGAAATTTGGTGGATAGTTGTCTCATTTTGATTCATACCATATCTTATCTTTTTAATTATTGGATGCCAAAATATAAAGAAAAGAAAGAAACAGGTAACAGGCCAGAAAATAAAGAATAGAAAAATGACATAACTAATTTCAAAAATAAAGAAATGAATCCAACCATATCAGTCCCTCGTATATATTCATAAAAGCAAATGACATGTCGTATCCCTTAAATTGAAGTACTACGTAATCATACACACTGTCAGTACTAGTACGCAAGGACGTCAAAAACATTGGTGTTCTCAGAGTTCACAAAGTGAGATAGCTTTAACATGGAGCAAATCTAACACTTCACTGCAAATTCACTAATTGTAATCCAGAACAATCAAACAAAACTATAATTTCATTCTAGTTCTTTCTAGGATGGATACATGTACATTAATACAAACTTATGAAACGATTTTTTAAAACCTGCATCAGTTTTAGATAAACCATACTTAAAACACCCATGTTCGAAATGATTGATTGATTGATTGTTGATTGCTTAACGTCCAGTGGCAAATATTGCATGTATGTTCAGGATGATGTTCGAAATGAAGGATGCCTGTTAGAAAAGAAATCATAAAATCTTGAGTTAATCCCCTTTACAGAAATAAAAAAAAAGATTGCGAAGGATTATAATAAAAATCCGAAACTAAATTATAAAGTAAATAATTTAATAACCAATATATATTTAATAGTGTTTTAAATTACATTGTAGGTATTATTATGACAGTTGGATGGTTGTTCTGTGGTGGTCTTGCCAGCTTGCCTCTGTTTGACATCAGTAACTACCGAAAATTTGCAATCTGTCTTCCATTCGACATAAATGACAAAGCGTCTTTAGGTAAGCTAATAAAACTTTAGGGACCACGATATTCTTATTATATGTTCGAAGGAATATCAGCAGATATTTAGATATAGAGATAGGAAACAACATCTTACAACACTAAAAAAAAGTAAATTAAAACGTCTATGGGGAAATTACCTCACTGACTACTCTTGTTATTCTTTGAACAATAGTAAATAAAACGTTTTTTAACGATTGTGTGTAAATGATGTACAGTTATTTGATATTTAATTGGGATTCTTTTCTCCATACTCTATAAATGTATGTCTGACTCAATAGCAGAGATGGAAATTCATCCAATTAAATGTCAATTGTGAGAAAACAAATTATCCAAGGGTACAATTTTATTATTTTTGGTCTTTAATCTGCAAATGGAATTTCAGTGATACTTTAGGATAACCTACATCGCAGCACGTTAACCTACGACTTGATAATGATATAAAACCTAATACCGTAATGAAATTTATTTTAAACCAATTCTGAAGTATAAACCGCTACCGATAAAATTTAAGTCGATAATGTGACACGGAAACTATTATTAGGCGACAACCATTAATCTAAAGGTTATTGACATTGGAGCAACCATATATTTACATTGCCACAACTGATGGAAATATATGTTTTTGTCTGTAAGCAATAACGATATTACTTAAATACTGAAAACATCACAAAAACCTATACAAAACGTGGATATTTAAGCAGAACATCATCTTTTTGGTTTTATCTTCTTTATAATTATCAATATAATGCAGAAAATAAAGCAATGGAATCCGATAAGTTAGGTCTGTGACAATATAACATTAAACCAAATTAACGTTCTCTACTACATTAGAAGTGTGATTTTCATTTAAATGTGAGTCCCTCTTGTTCAGTTTGTCATTTCTTAAAATTGACAATATTAGATTGTCACGATCCTACAAAACAACATTGACCCGTGTTATCTAAAACAAATGATTGATATATGGTTGTTGTACGTTCAGTCGCAAATATTTCATGCATACAATGGACGAGTTTACTAAGTAAAACAACTCACTAAAATCAATCCATGGTGATAACTATTTTTTTTTGGGGGGGGGGGGGGGGGGGAGACATGAAGGAAATTAATTTCTCTGATTTTGGCACTGATTCAGAGTTTGACATATTGTATAGACACAGTCATGCTCACATGAATAATAATTAAACTCATCATAGATACCAGGATTGAAAGTTTATATTTACGCCAGACGCGCGCTTCGTCTACAAAAGACTCATCAGTGGCGCTCGAATAAAAAAATGTTAAAAAGGCCAAATAAAGTACGAAGTTGAAGAGCATTTGGGACCGAAAATTCCTAAAAGTTTTGCTAAATACAGCTAAGGTAATCTATTCCTGAGGTAGAAAAGCCTTTGTATTTCAAAAATTCTAAGTTTTGTTACCAGTTAATTTATAGTGGCATCGACTCAGTGGTTGTAAATAAACTTATCATAGATAAAACACCCTAATTCTAAGTTGACCTTTAGGTGCCCTTTTTTGTTGGGTTGCTTTCGTTTTATTGTAAAATTTACATTTCTGGGGAATACACAATTAAAATTCGTTTCAGAATTTGAGACAAAACCGTACAAAATTAAGAAGGTCAAGTCGTTGCAGTGATAACAAAAATGTTAATCGTCAAAAACATTCGTGTATCATTCAAGATACTATAAATAGTCATATGCATTTACGTTTTGATTTATACAAGTAGACCCCGCCCAAAAGAAGCCGGAGCCGTATAGTTTTCAATTTGAAGGTCCGTCCGTTTGTCATAATGTTTTGGTAACATAAAATAAAAACCCAAGAACTATTCCACAAAGGCCAATGAAATTCTGCCCTATGCTGTTTACCATAATTATTTGTAGATGTTGCTCATTTATTTTGGGAATGGTTTCTATTTTGTGAAAAAAAAATGAAGAACAAAATTTGTGTAGGATTTCAATAAAAAGTAAAATCAATCATTTTTCTTACACAAATTGTAGAATGGGGATTTAACTGACATCGCAAGTAATGTTTTTTTTTTTTTTTTTTTTTTGTTAGTCATTTTGTAAACATATATCAATCTTACAGCCTTTTACATTTTTCTCAGTTTTTCTTTGATACTTTGTGTTTCGTAATTTGATAATGCAAATATCTTCACAGCCATAAATTACAGTTTACTACCAAATACTGGATGTAACTTGAAATTAGCATGACTTTTATTGCTGTTTTATATTTTTTGTGCACTTTATCTATCAATTGTTAGCATTTTTCAACGAAAGATTATTTTTTTCAGACAAAGTTATTAATACAGTTATTTTTAGAAACCAATTAAACAAATTGTTTCACTTTAAATTATCGAGTAGCTTCTTGAGACTATTTTTCTTAACAAATTGTTTATTTTTTCCTAACAAATATTCCGTGGGACTTTGCTAGATTGTTTGTTGTTTTATTAACGTCCTGTGGTTATTATTTCATATACGTTTTTCAGACATTTAAGCACTTTGCTTTCTGTTGATTTAAATTAATATGTTTTTCACTTTTCTTGAACCCAATATGTCGATCTTAACATGACACTTATTTGTTTAGTTAAACAATGTTTGTTTATTGTGAATTGGGATACAAGTAATTATAACTTATATTAATCCCTCTTCACTTTTCGAGTGCATATGTTGCCTAGTAGCGGCGTAAGCCTCTTTTTTTCGAAATCTTTAAGAGTGTCTTTTACGTGAAAGATGTATTGCTCTCTCTTAACACTGGTCGGCTATTTATCGTTCACTTCGAATGGACTATAATTGTTTCACAAGACTATACTCGCAAAGGGTGTCAAGGGAGAGCAAATCATTAAGTCTTTGCAATCCCCCCCCCCCCCCCCCCAATTGATTTTGTAGTCCGATGCACTAACCACGATACCACGGTTCTTGTTTTTTTACATACAAGATATATATGGGTATCTTTTGAATAATGATTTCGAAACCAAAACAAAGCATCCTTCCGATGTTCATCAGACTTAATTCTATCAGATATTATATATGTATAGTATGTCCTGCCATCGAAATTTGTCTAACTCTTTTGCCTAACGTCTTCCAACTTTTAATGCATTTTGAGTACTTGCTTTATAAAAAATTTAATTAATATTGCAAGGTTATACGCAAAACTATATTTTGCTTAATTATTTTTCAAACATGATAATCTCTTAAAGTATGGCCTCAGCTGATATTTATTTATTTTAAATATGTATCCATTTGATATATACCAGGGACGTCAACAGTTACTGTTATACAATTAAGTATCCATATTGTTTCGTCGTTTTCATTTATCAGTCAAAATTAGCATGATATTATGAGACAATTTCATGGTCAAGAAATGATGATTTGTGTAATCTATTTATTCTGTATTGAATTTGCTTCTTTCAACAATTATAATGATTAAAACCATGTAATTGAAACACTGTAAATGGTAAATTTCTATTTTTATTTCAAAATTTTATATTTTAGGATTTGTTTGTTTCATCATGCTGTTTAATGCTACATCATTCATTGTAATTGGTGGATGTTATGTCAGAATGTATGTGTATATAATGAAATCCCAAGCATGGAATTCTAAAGACTTTAGGGTTGCAAAACGAATGGCGGTTTTAGTTGTCACCGACTTTCTTTGTTGGGCACCAATCATATTCTTTTCTGTTTCTGCTGCGTTCGGAACACCATTGGTAGGACTCAATGAAGCGAAAGTACTTACCATATTCGTTTTACCGTTGAATAGTTGTGCAAACCCCTTTCTTTATGCAATATTTACAAAACAATTCAAACGTGACTGTGTGAAGTTGTGTAAAAGAATAGAAGAGTCGTCTATTTCAAGAAGCTTCTCAAATTTCAATAGCCTACGTCTTTCATTCGGAATAAATGCGTCTTGTCGTAATTCCGAATTGCATAGTCCATTCCACGAGAAAAGGGGAAGCAGTCGAAGTAATTCTGATAGTTTTGCCAGTAGCTCTGCAGGTGTTCCGAACCAAAACGGAGAAAGCGATACTATTAATGGTCAAAAATCGTTTACAATATCAGATAGAGTCTTTCAAAATCTGGAGTTAAAACATGGAGTTGATAGAAACAAACGTAAACCACTTCTTCATCCAAATAATAATTCACAATTTTCACCTGACAAGGAATGTGCATGTCAGAGATGTAAGAAACAAAATACAATTTCTGTTGGGTCCGGAGCAACAGATACTGAAATTGTCATTCATTTAGATAGAAACGGAGAAAAGATTGTTCCGAATGACGGACTACAACAGTTGAATGGAACAAATCCGAATGATGTTGCTCTAAGTGACGAGAGTGATAACGAGACTACAAAGTCAGACGATAAATTAATATCAAAAATCACAGATGAATTATGCACTGAATGTGGGAATAACCGAAATTCAATGCATTGTAAAAGTTATTGTCAAATTGATAGTAAACTGAAAAATACATCCGTGCGACCAAAATCTAATATAGCAATGGTAGGGAAAATGCAGCATACAAAATCTGCACCTTTTGTCCCGTGTCGTTCAAATGAGAATATTTTAAAACTTCCACAGCTTTCAGCTAATAAAGACAAAACATCACATATAAATGAATGGAGAAAGTCATCGCATTTATCATTCCTTTGGAGAAATTCATTAGATCTAGACACCGGTATGCCAAAATATAAATCAAACAGTTTGGTGGAACTTGCCAGATTACCAAAAACATTTGATAGGTCACCTTCGAAAAGACGTAGTCTTTCCTCGAGGCATGAAGGCTATCTTTTATTCAAGAATTTAAAGAGAGATTCAGCGTATGAAAATGAGGAAGAAATGTTTGAATATGAAGAAAATCTAAAAGATTTTCCAGTACAGTTTTCACAAAATAAATACTCAAATTGTGATTCGGAATATTCACAAATTGCCTTGGAAGAAATAGCTAATCACAATATTCAAAACTCTAAAGTGCCTAAAGTTCAGGAGGCATACAAAGACATAACGGACTTTTCGAACAGTAATGATGATGATGATGTTGCTGAAACACAAATGCTATTAACTGATTCCAATGTGGCGAACAATACACTTAACCGAGACGTATGTGATAAGGAGAGTGGATTTAGTTCAGACAGCCAACTTCTCAAATGTTAATCAGTCTTTATTTCATAGAACGCTCAATTTTAACCTGTTTTTTTTTCTAAACACATTGAATGTATATAACTACCAATATTGACATATATTTTTGTTTCGTTAAACCTGATTTGTTGTTGCCTTGTCTGCCTAACTTTGTTCCTACATCGATATACACCAGACAATATCTTAAATAAAATAAACTAAGAAACGTACACACAAAACTCAATCAAATTTACAAAGGACTATATAGAAATCTGAAGACCGAGCAACACAAATCCCATCGCATACCAGAGGTGATATCGTGCTTTGGTATAAATAGTTATTGTGCTATCCATGTCCCTTTATTTAATTAGTTATTAATTGACCGCATACATAATTGTTAGCTCATTGTGTTCTTGGTGATTGCTCATCCAATGTCTATTACAATTGCAGCTAAAAGATACATTGTCATTTTATTTTTTAAACAAATATTATATGCTAAGGCTCATTAAGTGAATATTATTTTTTATCAAAATGTGCAGAATTTACAAATCATATAGACGAACGAAATAAAGACAATCATTGTTTTGATTATTTTGGATAAAACAAATACAGAAAAAGTCTGCTTCATATAATGACTTACGTCTTAAAAATGACAGTGAGGGTCGGCTGAAAACCAAACTTGACAACAAAAGAGACGTATTCAGCTTCCCAATTGTTTCCATTCCTACGTATCAACAATCAGCAGCGCCTAAATGTGGCGTATATTTATCTCCCAGTTGATACGATATATAAGGGCTTGTATTACCTATCCAAATTTCCTTGATGCATGGTTGCTATTTAGATAGAAGCTATAAAACCAAGAGTTGAAATGATGAAGTTGAAATCATCCCTGTGTTAATTTTACGGACACAATCATCAGTTGAATATCCGTTTATATGATAGAGTATATGTTTAAGTGTCGTAACAACAATTTGCCTCCTACCTTTCTCCCGAATGGAGCATACCGCATTAATCTTATTACCATGTCTGTACTCACACGATCAACACGAAGAGTGGTACAGTGTGCAGAAGGATCTGCTGTCCCGAATGCTCTTCAACTTCGTTCTCTATTTGGCCTTTTAAACATGTTTTGTTTCGAGCGTCACAAATGAGTCTTTTGTAGACGAAACGCGAGTCTGGCGTAAATATTAAATTTTAATACTGGTATCTATGATGAGTTTATTTACACTTCCGAAGCACTTGTGATCACCTCCAGTTAGTGGGCGGCTTCGTGTTGCTGTTTTTGATTTTAAAGTTTTGTAAACTGTTGTTTGTCCGTTTATTTTTGACGTGAGAGTTTCAATGTTTATTTGGTATCATTTGAATCATTTGAGAAGTTATTGTCACTCCTAGATTGTTCTACCATTGAAACGTAAGAAAATTAAAAGCAGACTATCGCTAATGTTATTCGACGCAGGATGGAGGAAACCATGTCAGTAGTATTGCGTAGGTTATTATGATTGTATTGACTGTTATTGTATATCTGTTTCCTTGTCAGAGATAACCATACACGTATTATATTTGTCGTAGCTAGATAAAGGCTACAGTAGTATACCACTGTTCAAAATTCATGAATCGACTGTGAAAAAAACAAATCCGGGTTACAAACTAAAACTGAGGGAAACACATCAAATAGAAGAGGAGAATAATGACACAACAGAAACACTTAAATGCAACACACACAGAAACGAACTATAATATAACAATAGCCATTTTCCTGACTTAGTACGGGACATTAAAACAATGGTGGGTTGAACCTGTTTTTTTTTGGCTAGCCAAATGTAATTCAACGAGTGTAACTATTGAGTCTTTTCTGTTCGAAACATACGACTGGCGATCAAAACTATCAGCCTGGTATCACTAATAAACGTTTCATCTTTTGCTTGTTAGGAACATCATTGAATGCTTTCTGTTACTAATTTTCTTTTGATGAGAACGACAAACGGTGCCATGAATAGACATGTAACGCTATCTGGTTACATATCATGCCCGCATGCATCCGTCATGGGCTTGTTACGTAAAAAGGTTCGTGCATACTCAGAATGTTTTATCCTTTATAAATGAATGATTCTTAATCCCTACTTGGTATATCTTTACTAATTTCCGAGAGTACTATCTACATGTATCTAGTAACCATGTCATTGGAAGTATCAAAACTAAGATTACCTGACAAAACCATAACATTAGATCGTTGTTCAAAGACAAGTGACGAAAAGACCAGCAATAGCCTAAGAACATTACATAGAAAATTAAAAAAAAAAATGAGCAACACGAACCTGTCCAAATACGTTATGCGAGTGTGGTTCTTCGGAAGTGTCAGCAAATTTTGCTGCACACTTATCACAAATGACATTGTTTTGAGGCTAGATTGTGGACTTTGGAAAATATTCAAGTGTGCTAATAATGCAATATCAACTTTTCTTTACCTGGTGTTTTATGGTGGCACTATGAATAAACTAATGGAGAACTACTGCTTTTCATGGATAAATATTTTTTTTTCTGTTTTGTTTTCACACTCGTTCCTGATAATGTTTATTGCAGGAAGATGTTCTACGCTGTTTTATTATAGATGCATTCTACCATTTGTTTTTTTTTTTTCTTTTTTCTTCAAATCTTTGATCAATTTCTGTTAATGAACATTCTTATCAGCAATTTCATATTTAATCTTTTTTTTTTTAATTACAAACGTTGATCCAATAACTGTCTTTTTCTTGGAATAAAGGCTTTTGGGTGAAAACTTTCTTATTATTAAAATCCGTAGGATGACATATAGTTGTTAACGTCTATGTTATTTTGGTCTTCGACTGAGAGATGTTTCATTAGCAATCATACCACATCTCCTTATTTTCATATACATGTATCTTGATTGATATTATATTGGTATCCGTGTAAAATAGTTGTCTAAAAGCCTTGCTAGTATGACAGTTCTTGTTTTGATGTATACCCGGTAAGATTTGTTTATAATTTCAGCTCGGATCGTTTCCATTGAATGTTTAAGCAAATTTAACGATCGTATTTGCGTCAGAGACTATAATAGTTATTTGCCATTAAACTCTTTTATGTTAACTATGTAAAACAATATGGCGTGTAGTTCCGATCTGAAATGGTAAAGGTTAATGGATTAACCACGTATGACATTTCTATAACCTTATGGTATATTTCACATATGCAATACGACATAATGATATTGACATATCTCATCTTACAGATTCCTGTTTTAATAATAAATTAAGCAATTAATAAAAATGTTTAAATGATAAATGGTTTTAATAAACATTTGCAGGATCGGTACCAAAATGTAAGAAATGATCATTTTTCCGTAATGACTTTTTCATTTTTCTACCAATGTGTTCATATAACACTTAATTAGAGAAATTATATGACTATACCATTAAATTATGTAAACGTCAAGGAACCGCGAAACCTAATCATTTAAGTGTGTAATAATTATCATTATTCTAGAATTGTATTCGAAATATATCCTCTAATTCAGAAAAAAGGAAAACAAAAATAGTGAATGCATCAAAGTAACGCTAATCACCATGATGTTGAACTGTTGGTCAAATACATATATATTTAAAAAGGTGACATTCTATTCCCGTTACTCTATCATCCTCTCACAACCTGATTCCTGAAGCTAACGAATCTTTTTATTTTTCAATTAAAGTGGAAGAACGAAATTACAGACACACAAATTGGTCTTCAACAATGAGATAAACCCATACCGTATAGTCGGCTTTAACATGCCAAGACATGAAACATATGAAACAAATTAAACAAGAAAACCAACGGTCTACGGTTAATCTATAGCAAAACAATCTAAGAAATATTAAAAATGACAAGTATGAACCAAGGACAACCACTGATCTGCAGCTTCTCACTTGGCACAAACACATGCATAATGTGCTTAGGATGTGTATGTTTGTAAGCGTTTCAACATACCTGTAACCTTAAACAGTGGTATAAAAGCTAAACATTAAAACGATCTGTAAAAATAAGCAGCAATTGGTTAAACTCTAAAACTCGATACGAGGTACAATTAACACAATAAAAAATCAACAGAAACATAACTGTATAATATGAGTACTTGCAGTTACTGAAAGTCTGTAATTACTGGACGTAATATAGTACTGGATGAGGTATGTTACTACACGAGTCCACAACTCCTCCAGTTCATAAGACTCATAACAGAGAAGCTGCACTTTCTAGTTTGACTGTACCAGTACCGTCGACAGCAACCCAACAAAGAGCACCACAGCCACAGATAAGTGACAACACTTTTAAACTGTTTACGTCGTACTTCGATTCTAAATTTTAAGCACTGAAGAACGAGGTAGTGTCGGGCAACGACTCCCTAGCCACTAAGTTGAAAAGGGAAGCGTCGGTGAAACTAAAGGGTGAAGGTAACCAAATCCAGTTTACTTTCAATTCCGAAGTCCTTGCTGACTACATAAGCTGCAAAAACGTCATTTGCAAGAAAATTTCGTTTCTATCAACTTAATTTCCGAACTTATCTTAAAGTTGAACAAAATAAATAAGCTCATCAGAATAGCCAATACATCTGCTGGTTGGACCACAGTTTGTAAATACGAGAGTGACGAAATAGCATCAGATTCCGATGACGAGAAAAGACTACGTCAAGCTGAAAGCAGAGCACTCAAAACCATCAAGGAGAAGAATAGTCGTACAAAACCTTACACTAAGCCTTTAGCTACTGTTTCCAGACCTCTTACTAATACTACAGATATGTCTCATCAACAGTGCAACCAGCCCTTTCGAAGGAACAGTATCCGTGGGACGACTTCCTATGACATATGTTACGAATGCCACCAGTTTGGTCACTGGAAGACAAACTGTCCCAATCGAAGCAGCAAGAAATTTACAACAAGGAACAACCCAGGCACGTTAGATAAAAGATAAGTATCTTAATTAAGTAGATGAATATTTGTTGCATGGGCACATGAATGTACTTTTCAAACATGTTAAGTATTTTGATAAAGTTGATTTTTCAAAATTTGCCAAAGGCGTAAAAAGTAGTTTATCTAAAAATGTAGTATTTTGTGAGCACATTGGAGCAAGAAAATTTATAATTGATACTATAAACTCAGGTTATATGATTTCTTTTGTGAGTTTACCACCCCTATGAAATTCTGCAATAATAAATCTGCAGTTGATAATACTGGTTTTGTAAACGAAGCTGTTTTTGAACTTTCGAAAAACGGATGCGTACACGAAGTACCATTCCAGCCTTTTGTAGTAAATCCATTAAGTATTGCCATTCAAAAGTCAGGGAAAAAGAGATTAATATTAGATCTATCTGAATTAAATTTGTACGTCTTGAAAAATAAAATAAAATTCGAAGATTGGAAAGTCGCTCAGCAATTTTTTAAGAAAGATATATATCGAAAGTATGCTACCCTCACAAGGAGAGCTCATTTCTGATACATGTGTTGAGTTTTATTGAAAAATAATTTATGTTCGTTTAAGTCTGGCGAATTAGAACATAACTTTTATTATAGTATAGTGCCTGTATTTACATGCTTCAATGTAGAAATTCATCTGGTTGGATAGTAATTTGATGGAAAAGTCTGATCCCTTCAACTATCGATCGTGTTCGTGCTTTGATATCGTGTATGATTTTGTAATCAATCGAAAATCGCAACACGAGTTTCGAATTTAACTAAAATACAATCTTACAAGTTCTTGGCCGTGCTGTGTTTTTCAAAACCATGCAATGATCATACGTGGTTAATCCTTTTTAAAAACACTAGAACACACCCGCGAAATCGCGATAATATACAGCTTGTGAACTGTTGTAGGATGATTTTTTGTAAAAGATATTATGTATGGAGAATTTCATAAAAGGTATCAAAAGCCCTCTCCCTTTTTCCAAAGTCCGATATTTGTTTCCATTTTGTTAAATTTTATTATGGTCGTGTTTCTGGCCTCAGACCACAATTATTCTTCTTCTTTGCTACAATGCATCTTTTGGTAAAAGTCATATTAAATTAAAAGTTTGCACCGCTTCAAACATAAAATTAATATAACTGCTTATATATAGACAAGTATTAGTCTAATAAAATGCTTCTATGACAATCCATCAGAGCTTTTTCTTTTGAGAGCCTTACTAACATGCCACTGGTAGGATATGAATCTTATATAAATGACCAAGACCGACTAAAGCTAATTTGAGGGGTGGTCGGAGGGGTCCTGGTTCCGAAATCCCGGGCTTAAAAACATGAAATCCCGAGATGCAGATTTTAAAGAAATTCATATCCATAAATCTCGAAATCGAAAAATATATTCCCGGATCCCGTAAGGATCAATCCCCCGAATCACGAGCTTAAAAACACCCGATCCCGACGTCCTGTGCCTCCCTCTTATCTCTACCTTACTTTCAATTTTGCCAAATCACTACTTTCACTTTCAACAATAATTTGTTATGCCCCATTTTTGGGCATTATGTTTTCTAGTCTGTGCATTCGTGCATTCGTTCGTTCGTTCGCTCGTTCGTCCGTCCGTCCGTCCGTCTGTCCCGCTTCAGGTTAAAGTTTTAGGTCGAGGTAGTTTTTGATGAAGTTAAAGTCCATTCAATTCGAAACTTAGTAAATATAGTGCCGATGTGGCATCCGTGTACTATGGACACTGTGATTCTTGTTTCCACATGTTTTACGTATTTTTCTATATATGCAACTGGTATGACCCCTTAAATATTCAACATTTCAAAGAAAACAGTAGTCAGAATACAGAATTCTATATATATTAAAGCAGTATAATCGTTGTTTACATGTAGATAAACATAAAAATAATTGTCCATTCTAAGGAGGTATAATAGTTGTGGTTCTTGCGATCTAAACACCATGATATGGAGAACGCTCTGTTTGGCTTATTTATTTTTCATTTTATTATCTATCATACGATTGATTGTACTTGTGCATGTTTCAAACCGGAAGTCTCATATATGACTAACGTCAGTCTGATGATGGAATCATATCCGGACTCCTTTTTTTTCGTTTTTCTCCAAAATAACTCAATCTGAATAATTATAAGAATGGATGACAAATGCGACTATGCATGGTAACTATAAGACACAGAGGCATAATGATCGTTTAATAGTATAGATATTGAGCTTAAATGTCGTATTTGTATAATAAGTAGCAGATCGTCGTTACGTTTGGTTCCGCTCCTGTGATGTTTGAATTTTGAAAATGTCATTAAAATAACAGATGTACCGAAAAAAAACATTTTCACATTGAGGAGATACAGATCGACTTCAAGTTTGTTTAGCTCTGCTGATTTTGGCGAAATAATTGGCTTTGGAGTGAAAATTTTACGAAACTAACAGTTCTACCAAATTGTTTTCTAAACGCCTTCACATGTCGAGATAATTGTTAGTAAGTGAGTATACATGTACTATGATGAGATACAGATTGAGTTGATGTTTTGGTTCTGATCCACTAATAATGGATGAAATACGTGTTTTGAACTCTGAAAATATCCACATCTTGAACTACTTTCAAGTATTTTGAAAAACTGTCGAATCGACACATCTTATTTATAAATAATTATATCATTGGTATTCCTTCCACGTTTCTTTTTTTGGATCAAGTTTTAATATGCATAAAATGGTGTCAGATTTGAAATTATAGTTCTTAAATTGCAATGCCTAAACTAGTTAATCACTTTATAAAACTTTACGCAAACTTTGTAATCCTGATGAGAGATGTTCCTACTGAGAGCTAGTCGTTAGCATGTAACAATTCATTTTATTGAACGCTGTTGCTTATGGTTATGCAAAGAACCCTCAATTGGCATTCATGTGCTACACGATTAAACGTATGACAGTAATGACGTCGACTTTAAGATAAGTTGGGAAACCAATTCACAAGTTTGCATTACATTAAACAATTTTTCGTCATTATTCTTTTTAATTTGAATTTTTATCGGTTTTTGTTAAATGATTTTTTTAACAATCGAGGCCGTAAATAATGGAAAACAAGCAACGAAATATAACATAATTCAATGAAATACGAAAAACAACGAAACAGCCATTCTCGAAACACAACATAGAAAACTTAAGACTAAGTATGTTTAATCTCCCAAAACACCAGGGGTGATCTCAAGGTCTCAGGGACGGTAAACAAACTCTGTGATAAGTCTAATGCGGTTGATCATATTAATAGAAAAAATGACTGGATGATAGTTACAACAATTCTGATATAGTGAGAAGTACACAAGGCACAACTGTATGTGAGTTTGACACATCTAAAGGTGTTCTGCCTAAGTTTTAATGCAACAGGTTTCTTCTACTGCGAAAATTGCAAGCGCAAGAACATTGCTACATGTATATACCAATTTTTAATTTAAGTTCTTTAATTACAATTAAAATAAACTCATCATAGGTACCAAGACTAAATACGCCAGACGCCCGTTTCGTCTACAAAAGACTCAGCAGTAACGCTCGAATCCAAAAACGTTAAAAATTTCCAAATAAAGTACGAAGTTGAAGAGTATTAACCAATACTTTATGTTTCCAATTTGAATATTGCAACATACATTATGAATATGCATTTCATGACTTGATACAGCGAGCTAGCGCGTTATGTAATCTTATTTTATATGTCTAGCATTCCTTACGTCATACAGTGACCTTTTATTCAATAGACCTATAAAAAGTGGGATAAGATAATTACCAAAAATGATATTACGCAATGCCCTATGTGAATTTCATTAAAGTAAATGCATTGGAACATTCATTATCATTTTTAATTTTAAAAGGTATCATGTGACTTTGTATTAAACTACGGTATACTCTGCGATTTGATTTTGTTACTTAGAAATTAAAGAGCAATAGATGAAAAGAAAACGATTAAATAGTTCTTTTATTTACAAGCTTCAAAGTGGAAATAAATGTTGTTGCATGGTGATTTAATATAAAAGTTTTATCCATATTATTTATCTTGTCATCTTATTTGTGCTTTGATATCGTCAATTAGGTTGTATATGATTTGATGACATACCGAAAAACAGACCGCAAAAGTCTGATTTCACATAGGAAACTAACAAGTTTATGTCCTTGAATCGAAATTTAGAATTTATGCTGAAACCATGCAAATATTTAGTTTTGTTAAAGCCTTTTCATGTGGTTTTATTGCTTATTGTCACAGATAATGTTAATACCATACATTGTATATCCTTATTGTTTTCGACATAATTTCACATCAAAAGATGTTCTAATTTCAAATTGCAAACCTAACAGAACAGTGTTTTTATTACCGTGTCTTCACTTATTAGTTCATTTTATTAAAGTGAACGCAAACTATGTTATATCAGTTCGTTTTAATCAGTTACATTTATTTTATTGAACGAATTATCTGTTTACAAAAACCTTTATCTGACATTTTAAAATATATTGGTATACCACGTGGTGTAATATATGACGTCAAACTGCAGATAATTTTAAAAACCAATTCACATTTATTATTTTATTACAGTACATCTTACGTCATCATACGTTTTTACCATTAATTGTATCGGTTATTTGTGAGATAACTTGTTTACTTTTCAGCCACGAAAACACTGATAAATGAGAGCTAGAGTCTTGCTACGTGATATTCAAGCTCTAATTAGAAGAAGTGGTTGCTAAATGGACAATCGGGACATAGTAAGATGTAAAACCGATATAAAATTAATCACATATATAGCTATATACTACTAATGGAAGAGACCTATGTCATTGAGATGCAACTCATTAGAAACCATACAAAGTCGGAAATATTTATGATATGACACATACATGCAGTGTTTTGTAAATTTGTTTTTCAAACAATTGTTTGTCCACGGGAAACGCAAATGTTTTAGAACATATCCAAATTCGAAGGCTGGTGTCGATTAGTGTTTTAATCGCGTTTGTGCATTCACAGATAACGTACTGCCGGAAGAATTTAAAAGAGGGGAGAAATATACCCGAGGGACAGTCAAACTCATAATAAACTGACAAGGCCATGGCTAAAAAAGAAAAAGACAAACAGATAAATAATAGTACACACGACACAACATAGCAAACTAAATACTACGAAACACCATTTAACCTGGTATATAAATAATACCGGACAATGATGTAGATTAAACATTTCACCATACCAGACCTTTTTCCTTTCCCCCATAATTGATATTACCAATAATAAACAAGTTCCTGGTGTAAGTCGGTACTGATTCCAATTGCTTATGTCACCAAAGTACCTAATCCCAGTTACCTAATATGTACGTTCCACCTTTGCACACAGTTACACGGTGTATTCACAGTTTTGTTTATTACCACCGACTCGTAATAATCACACTCGAACGTCGTCATTATACAGGGAATAACTGCGCACCTTATATCAGCGTGACTTTTCAAAAAGACGATACGAATATAAGAAAAACAGGCTCAAGATTTTTTCTTGTTACATATGAAGTACAAATATAGATTTTATTTTTCTGCAGTGTACATGGAATACAAAGGTTGTTGCAATTTAAAATTTTCCTCTAGAAAATATAGTTTTTTCATATTAACTTTTGAATTTGTTTTTTAATGAAATCAATCCGATTTAAACGGGTATCACAATGAGGACCCCAAATTGACCTATAACGACATCAATAATTTGAAATATAACCGGTTGGTCATTACAGAGGCGGGATACCGGGAGTCCGTATATTTTATCGCCTCGCGTTACCTATCAACCTGCATTTGTTTGATAAAAAGTTTGACTTCATGATATATGTTTAACTGTTCCTGGTTTCTACGCATGTTTTTGATGATTAATTGTTATTTGATTGTAGCGTTTTCTTTTCTCACAAATTTGATGAAGACTCTGTCATTAAGTATAAAAAAAAACGTAATATTTGTCAAATCTTACTCATTTCGCATTATAGTGGAGTTTTGAAATTATCCTTTATCAAATGTTTGTACTTAGTTTGAAAATGACTGATAACCGAAAATGGTGGAATAGTAATAATTCTACTACGTTTTATACAATGCAAATATATGCTTATGGACCATGGCCTGAAGGGTAATCGACTCCTACCAAATGATCGGTCTCAAACCGTTACTACAGATTTTCTTTGCAGCCAAGTCTTAGCTTATGCAAAGTGTTAAATATCTCACTGTTACTTTAAGATAAGGAGAAGCAATAAAGGCAAATTTCTCTGTATATGTGTTACATCCAGACATTTTATGATTTAATAAACCATATAACTCTGTTCTTTATGAACACAGTGTGAATAATAATTTCAAAGCACCAATTTATTCGTAATTATTTGTTGGTGTTATTGGTGATTTTCGAAGAACCTTAATTATGAGATGGTTGTTTAAACCATACATTTAACTGCATACATTTAGTTGTTGCGTTTGGTTCTTTTTTTTTTTGTGCTCTCGTTTGGAATACAAAACCAATTGATTGATGAGTATGTGTGCTGATGTTTACTTCTTACACAATATTCTACACAGATGTATCATTAAATGAAAAAGTTCTATACTTATGAATCAAATCATATAAAGAAGAAAATGATCAGATAGATAAATACCATTTGAATATCTTATGCAAACACATTGATTTTCTAATTCCAAAACACTCAGTTAAACTTGTTTCTCTTTACTGCAGACATTTCGAATGCAAGAAAATTGCTTAGAATCAAGGTACAATTTAAGCTCTTTAAAACACAGAACATGTATCGCAGTTACAGTGTGTCAAGCTGTTTCTGCTTTAAACATTGCGCTTTGAATATTGCTACATAGATAATAAATCTTTATTACAAGACTTTAATACGCTATTTAGTATGTTATGTAATCTTATGTTCTACGTTTCGTATGTAAAGCCATATGCCTTTGTACAGTTTTATTGTAAAAAAAGTGATAGGCAATGCACTAATGGCAAATTCTATTCAGGTTACTTCAATTAAGCTGGTTTTAGATTAAAACATGATTTAATAATTCATTTGGTGCAATATTGAATTAGATTATACTCAGCAATTTGATCGTAACATTGAACAATACAAAGCCTTTTAAAAAGGAAAATATTTGTGAATTTTAATAATAAAAAGTGCCTGCCAATTTACTTGCTTTGATATTGAAAACATGTTGGTTTCAGTGTAATATAATGTAATAACATTAACGGTAATAATTTTCCTGCACCAGATGCGCATTTCGGCAATACATATCTCTTCAGTGATCGATGCCCGTGGTCAAAATATTTGAAATCCAAAGCTTATATAAAACATGAAGAGCTATAATCTAAAAGATCCATAAAATATAGCTAAATCCGTTAAAGGAATCAGAGATTAAAGTCTTATTCCTATTAATGTTGTATCATATTTGTGTGCTAAAATCGTCAAACGTTGTGAAATTTTACAACGAAACGAAATACAGAACATGAATCTAGCTAAACAGATATAAATATAAAACGTTCATGTCCGCGGTGTATTTTTGTTGCGTCTTTACCTTATTGCAAATGTTCATTAGAAATATAAATATTCATTCATTTTTTTACATAAATAAGGCCGTTAGTTTTCTCGTTTGAATTGTTTTACATTTTCTTATCGGGGCCTTTTATAGCTGACTATGCGGTATGGGCTTTGTTGAAGGCTGTACGGTGACCTATAGTTGTTAATGTCTGTGTCATTTTGGTCTTTTGTGGATAGTTGTATCATTGGCAATCATACCACATATTCTTTTTTATAATAGTATCTTATATGCAGTGATCTGTTGTTGTTTGTAACCTTCTCATTTGTTAAAAGATATAAGAAAATGCAGTATGAGTGCCAATGAGACAACTCTCTATCCAAGTTACAATTTGTAAAAAGTAAACATATATAGGTCACAGACCGGCCTTTAACGCGAAGCCAAACAAAACACCAAACACCAAGCTATGAAGCACCAAACAGCAAGCTATGAAGAGCCCTAACTTCACGTTTTGCAAACGATTCAAACAGAAATACTAACAGCCTAATCCATAAAAAACGAGAAACACTTATAAACCACAGAAACACACGACAACTACTTAACATCAAATTGTTTATGAGAGATGCAAAGAAATGCAGCGGGGTTAAACCTTCAACAGATTCTAACCTTCAACCTAACCAGAAACTGTAGTATAACATTGCAACATATAACTTGGGGCAAATTGTTGTAATAAAGTAATATACGCCGGCAACTTTAGATACTATAACTTTGTAGTTATGAATATAGATAAAGTTGTTCTTTATTGTAAGAGAACAAAAGTGAACATTTATCGTTATACTAAACAAAAGTAGGACATATACAAATGTGCAAAAAGATATAACACTAAACTGCAAACGTTGAATAACAAACACATTATAAATTGTGTCAACACGTCAAATCAACACGAAAGTATAATTTGAGAGTGTGTATGGATAATTGTATCCTTGGCATTAATAGACATCTGAGGGAACTGTCATACACCTATGATTAGGTTTACAATTACACTTACAGGCAATTTTGGGCTTTCTCAAAGAGTAAAATTAAACCGTCGATCCAAAACAATGTAACGAAAGTAATGTTTTGCTTTTGTTGAACAACGATTTTTCTAATACATTTTCAGCAATGTGTTAACATTAATTATTGTATACGGTGTTATCCAGGTTGAAAATGCTGTAATTGTACGACATATGTTAGAATGAACTAACATCATTTTAAAAATTAATTTAACATGAGACACACAAAATATTTATCGTTGCAGTAGCTAGATTGGGACAATTGCTGTAAAAAGTCAGCAAGACTTTAGGAAAGGTGCAAACAAACATGGAGTGTGTTAGCGTGTTTATGCTAAGACATCCTTTCTCTTTTTTATTTTGTTTTAAAGAGAATGAGCAAATACAGCGGACGGATGAGCTATTTATTCTTCATGAAATTTCACTTGCCGTTCGGTGTAACTTTGAAATCTTTTATTTTTTTCTGAATAGGACAAACACTTTTGTCTACGTTTTTGGTTTCAATAGAAAAAAAAATCAAAATTATTCGAGAAAAAAAAACAGTTATCAACGAAATTCTCTATGTCGGAAATATATTTTAGATTGTTCGTCAGACTCAGGTGAAATGTAAGAGTATAAATGTACTAAAATAGTTATCAAAGGTACCAGGATTATAATTTAGTACGCCAGACGCGCGTTTCGTCTACATATCAAAATATGTTTAAAGCCAAACAAGTACGAAGTTGAAGAGAATTGAGGATCCAAAATTCCAAAGAGTTGTATCAAATACGTCTAAGGTAACCTATTCCTGGGATAAAACTTGCCAACTATGTTTTCTACAGCAACACACAAAAAAATCAGAGGCGGATTTAGGAGGGGGCAGTGGGCCTGGGTCCCCCCTTTTAAGAAAAATAAATTGTTTATTATATAGGGAATCACTGACGAGTGACGTGAGCGGACCCTCTCTTAGGCAGCCAGTGGGCCCCGACTTATATAAATTTCCAGATCCGCCACTGAAAATGACAAACCAGTTCCAAGTTGTTTTTTTATGATAAAGATCTTTGGAATCATTAAATATGGACTTTTATTTTCGCTGTGTCGATAATTATCCGCCATGAACATGGGTGGGACTGGTATACTCGAAACATGAGCGTTGACCACTGTTCCGAGACTGGTACTAATTTCATGGAATTGTAATATAGATTGCCCTGACGACGCAGGGGTCGCTCCAGCCATCTTCAAACGGGGATTCCAACCCAAGGTAAAGGGTGGGGTCCGACCATATGGCTCTATTCAAAAGCATTGATCGACAAGAAAAGGGTGTTTTAACCCCCGGAACAGCCCGTGATCTCTCACTTCGACGTTGTTTATTTCAACACAAAGTTTATACGCAAATCTAATCAATTGATTGTTAGGGATAAAAAATGCAATAGGGTAGCAGGCGAGAAGAAATTGTTAAAAACAATCACAATCTATTTAAGTCGGCAAGGCAACAGTTGCGGATACAAACTTGTAATCGTGCATAACAAACACGACACCAACACTACTATTTCAAATGAAACAGTCTGTTGAGTATCCTCTCAGTGAACTTTTTTTGCTGGTTTTTGTATACTAACCATTGCATTAACAGTTTCACGTGGAAAGCCTATTCTTCCTGCTTATAATATATATCATACATCTATCTTCACCTTCTGTCCTTATAAATCCATGTCTTCAAATAATCGGCTTTGTGCGGTCCTGATGGTAAATCCAGAAAAGCGGCGCTTCGGACACATGAAATATTAACGTGTTGCCTGGTATAGTAGTATAATAGTCCCAAATATAATGGTCCCAGGTGTTGCTTACATCTTATTTTTTTTTTATGTTATAAATAGAAGACAACTTTCTTTTATTTTGTATTGTATTTTTGCTTTGTTTTTGTATTTTCAGATGACCCCTTGTTTTTGTCACCTGTAATCGTAAGTCTAAAGTGTAATCCTAGGTATAGACCTAGTTTCCGCAAATGTCTAATACCACATTATTTCATTTGTATCCTTTTTATTTTGTGTTTATCGACAACGTTAACTGTCTTATTGGCACTAATACCGTATTACATTTTACGGTATAACTGTACATGACAAGGTGTGAGATTTTGTAATTCCAAAGACAACAGTTCTTCTATTACCGTGTTATAACATATTAGTTACATTTATAAAACTTGACGCAAACTGTGCTATCACGATGATTGATGTTTCTACTGGGAGTTAGTTTTAAGTAGTTACAATTTATTTAATTTAACGTTTCAACTAATTGTTCTGCAAATTACCTTCAATTGATGGATGTGCTATGTGGTTAACTATATGAATTTAAGATAAGTTGCAAAAGCAGTTAACCAAATTTCGTAACGTTAAATCTTATTCATCGCCGTACTATTTGCTGGAATCTTTATTGTTTATTTGTGAGGTGATTTGCCTACCGCACACACACAGAAACAAGTAAAATTACAAAAATACAAAACTCAAAGGATAATTCAACAAGGAAAGTCCCGAATCAAATGGCAAAATCAAAAGCTCAAACGAATGGACAACAATCGTAAAACACTTGCAAGATGTATACATGATATGCTAGTATTTATTTGAAACAAATCATGTATTTGTATAAATCATAACGTTCCCCTGCTTGAATCACTATCTTCTTGCAGGAATTAAGTTCAAACAACGACACCAAATATTTTGTATACTACGTTACTCATGTTACCTTTTCGCTTCAAAATCGGAGTACCTCATCAACATAGAGTTGTTTTATTTTCGATTCAATTACTATAATCGAACATTTATAGAATTCACAAGTCAAAAGTGTGATTGATTGGTTGATTTTCAACGCCACTTTTAGTATTATTGTGCCATTTCGTGGCGGTCAATTTTGTTTTGGTGGAGGAAGCCGGAATATCCGATGAAAACCAACGACCGTTGGTTGGAAAACTGACAATCTTCAGCAGTTAATATTGGGGTCGAACGCTTCTACCACTGTCGGCAAGCATGTCCACTTCTTAGATACCATTTCAGACTTTTTAATTATGACATGGAATGAAAACTGTGGATTTGATGGTTAATTGTATTATACATGTTTCTACTTCTCAGACTTATCCATTTGCATCGGGTACATACTCCATAATTTCATCTAAGATAAGCAAGTACGCGTCAAAACGTGCCCGTAATATATCATTAAAACATACGAGTTATTCTTTTTGGTTATCATTTTTTAATTCCCTCTTAGTATAAATTTTAGACTGCACAGTAATTTTAAAAGAGAACCAATCTATAAAAAGGACGTGTTTTGCTATTCAAGATATTATCTGATGATAACTTAGTTAAGGATAATTACTCCTGTCTGTTTTCACAAAACGATACGAAGACTAGTTTGCTGCATGCAGAATATCTTTTTCGTCTTATATTATCAGTTTGTACATTAAATTGATGAATATATCTACTTATAAGACTTGGCGATCGTAAGTAACAGATAATGGCTTTTATTGAACTCGTTAGTAATGTGCATACATACACCACTGAATGATATTTTATGACCTAGTTGAGTGGTGTTACAATTAACCGTATATTATAATTAAACGGGATACGGTCACGATAATAACGAGATCTTAAACTGACAGACGATAACATGGAATGCAAAAAAATTAAAGACTTGTCTTCAAAACACTGAGGCGAAAGTTAGCGTCGAAATATGAAGCTCTAAGCCAAAGCAGATCGGTATATATCTTTCATTTTGCATTGGAAATTCTGAAACTATCACTATTCTCTGATGGAAATTAAAAGTTTGAAATGATTAAACAAACTTTTCTGAACCTAGAATAGATGCGGCTATTTATTGAAAAAAAAACAAAAAATAGAACTTGAAAAACAAAATATTTCAAACCTAACGTAGGAAAATTTCATTACAATTAACATGAGCTCAATTAAAACTTGAAAAAAAAGTGTTGAAGAGGCTGCGGGTAAATCAACTACAGTTCGAAATGCTACAGGAAGTTTTGCTATTCGTAATTAATGTCATCTTCCTATCATCTGTCTTCTTCGGATGCAAAACTCCATGATTATCAGAAAAGGTATAATTATAGTATTAATACCCCCATGTAACAATTGCGAATAGGTGCAAATATTGATAAGACAGCTTGAAAGTCTCATATATTTGTATTTCAGAAATGATTTACATAATATAAATTTTTGACCTTGACATCAACAAAATGACGTCATAAATGCGTTTCCTAATACATTTTCCTCGAGGGCATGCTTTCCGTTTAATTTTGACATTAGAAACGTCTACCTTTATTATATCGTGCGTGCTGTTTCAAAAAGCCTGACCATTATATTTTGTATACAGGGCTCTGTAAATGTTGGCATGATTAAGTATTTAGAAATTATGAGTAGATTGAAAAACATTCATCGACAAGAAAGGTGTTTTTGTAGTTAACCACATGAAAAAATAATACAAGGACACCCGATAGTTTAGTAAAGTTTAGCTGTTTTAAAAAGTAAAATGGGATCACATTTAAATGTGAAAAAAGAGATAGTAACATAAAAAATAAAATTCGTTTAACCTCACAAATTGAAAACTAAAGTAAATTTTTGTACAAATATGCACTATGTGAGCTCTATTTGTTCCCCCTTCAAATAAAAATTTGAGAAAATGGACAACTATTGTAATTGGTCTACAAAATGTCAAGTCTAGTGTCGTTTAATAATGTAGAATACAATGATTCGACAAAAATATGGTTTCTATTCATTTTTGTTTGAAAGCTAGCGGACGATTTGTTACTTCCGATTTACAAAACGATACTTCTGGTTCACATGAAAAAAATCTTCACACTGGTTGTAAAAATATATGGGTCCCTTTTAAAGTTATGGCAACATTTTGCTTGAAGTTCAAATAATGTTAATTTAACGTTTTTGATTTTATATGTCATCCAAACTAGGACAAAATAGTATGGCCTTTTCACGTTTGAAGTTTTAAAATACGTCAAAATCGAAAACATCACATTGACATGTGCTATTGCTCTCAAATTCAAGGTTATGGATCATGGATATTATTCCGAAAGGTTCAGGTTTCTGATAAATATTATATAGATGTTATCGTACAAAACAGCTAATTTCGAATATCGGAAGAAAACTGCTATAAAGAAAGTCACCAGAGTATTTCGAAATCTCATCTAATGAGGGCTTCATATCATTCCATTTATTGATTTAATAACAATCGCTTCCAGTGTTAGTAGGTCAAACTTTTATAGCATAATTTGTATTCCTGTTAAACAAGCTAGACATTCATTGACATAGTTATCGTCATGCAAACGGCGACTAATTACCTTTCGTTCATGGCATATTTTTCTCAATTGGTGATATAAATGTGTCTTATGGCAACATGAAATAATTGTAAAATCGTCTGGATAACATAGCTTGTCTCCTGATGAACTGAAAAACCTATGATGTATCACACTGAACATGAGTGCATTTTTAGAAATTCATGCATTTCATATTTACATATTGCATTATATGATTTACAAACATTACAAAATCATAAAATACAATACAAACAATGAAGTGATTAATGGAATTGTGATTTAAAGTAAGTATGCAAAAGTGTTTTAATTTAAGTGTTTTGATTGACGTCTCTCCTTTTGGCTCTTGAAGAAAGTTATTTATTACGAAAATTAGGCAGTAGCTGCCATTGAAAATCATATTTTATACTTTGTAAATAGGTATTCATTTGACACACAACAAAAATTACACTAAAAATTCATCAAAGAAAGAAATCAGAATCCTTCATATCAATGAATGAAAATCACAGTTGCCGCCCTTAGATCACATGATCCAACATTACCGGAAGTAAACAAACGGACTATCAACTTTTTCACTTTGACGCTAAAACTGTTTATTAATGAGGCTTTTCTCTTAACCTGTACTCCTGAGTTGCCCAGGAGACGAAGATTAACAACTGCTCAACTAACAAAATTACCCTCTTTTCACAGCTCTGAAATTCGACCACTAGTAAAAGGTATTATTATAATGCAGCTATATTATACCCCACTGATCTTGTCCATCAGATTATTAGTAATTACCCAACTAAATGTATTTAAGCCAGTATATACATGTCAAGCTCGTTCTATCATTAACCATTCAAACATTCGAACGACAGGAGTACTTGTCACCCAGCTCAAAGTAAACAAAGGTAGACCAGCAAGTAAATACATCTTTATCTTACTACTAGCCAATGCCTTCGACACAGAAACTAACCCAGGGCCCAGAACACCAAAATGGCCTTGTAGTACTTGTGGCAAGGCTGTAACTTGGAAGACCAGGGCAGTATGTTGTGATAATTGTGATAAATGGTTCCACATACAATGCCAACATATCCACACAGGTGTATTCAGATTCATGGATGCTAGTAATGTGTCCTGGGAATGTATCAATTGTGGAATGCCAAATTTTTCAACTGCTTTATTTAACTCCACCTATAGCATTGAAACAGAAAACCAGTTCTCAAACTTAAGCACAAGTTCTCTGGTCAGTAGCCCTGGTGTCCCAGTAGCTACTTCATCACCAAAATTGAATGAAAAAAATCAAAACATTCCATCTAAATCAACCTCGTCTAAATTTAAAAGACCAATTAGAGTGGTAAACATTAATTTTAAGTCTATCTGTAATAAAAAACCAGAACTTGAAGAATTATTAACTCTGCAAAACCTGATATAATTATAGGTACTGAAACCTGTTTAAATCCTAATATACCATCACATGAACTTTTTCCACCAAACCTTTACAATGTGTACCGAAAAGATAGAACACATAATAACAAAGGAAAAAAGTTATGGCGGAGTATTTATTGCTATCACCAAAGAGTTTATAAGCTCCAAAGTAGATGAATTCCAAACAGATTGTGAAAATGTATGGGCCGAAATTAACATTTCAGGCACCAAAAAGATCATTGTCGGATGTTATTACCGACCCCCATCAGATGATGGAACGTCTCTTGAAAACTTAAATAGTTCTTTAACAAAAATCAAAAACATCTCAAATTCTAACATATGGCTAGGAGGAGACTTTAACTTAGGCCATATTGATTGGTCACTTCCATCTATTATTGCTGGAAAACCAGAACAAAAATTACACCAACAACTTCTAGACATAGCTTTTGACCATAATTTACAACAAATGGTAGATATAGAAACACGCAAAGACAGAACCCTAGATTTGTTCTTCACTAATAATCAATCTAGTGTAAATAAAATGACAACTTTACCACCAATTGGTTAGGCAGATCATGATATAGTATACCTTGAAATTGACACATGGCTAAAAAGGGTACGGGAACTACCTAGAAAAATCATGAAATTTAATAAAGCAAATTGAGAGAACGTAAAAGCTGATCTCACTGTATTATTAACAACAATACAAGAAAAATACAAACACAGTAATGTAAATGAATTGTAGGAAAATTTTAAGATAGACCTCATAAAATCTATAGAAACAAATGTACCACACAAAATGATAACTTACAAACATAGATTACCTTGGGTAACAGACAAACTGTGTAGGCTTATAAATAAGAAAAACAAAGCTTATCAAAAAAGGAAGGAAGATCCAGAAAAATATAAAAAGTTAAAACAAATAGTACAAAAAGAATTACGAACAGAATATTGGAAATATATTGAAAAAATGATCTGTGACATACCAATAGACGAACCTGGTCAATATGAAACATCAAAACCAAAACCAAAAAATCTGTTTAGCTACATCAAAAGCACACGATCTGATAACACTGGTGTTGCACCTTTGAAAAAAGACGGCAAACTAGTTACAGACACTGAGGAAAAAGCGAACATTTTAAATCAACAGTTCCAATCAGTATTTACAGATGAAACAGATGATAACATCCCAGACAAAGGTACAGGCCCCCACCCAAAAATGCCAAAAATAACAATCACTGAAGCAGGTATTACTTAATTACTGTCAAACATAAATCCACATAAAGCTTGCGGCCCGGACAATATCAATGGCAGAGTCCTTAAAGAACTAAAGGAACAAATCTCACCAATTCTTACATTGATATTTAAAAAGTCACTTAATACTGGAGAAACACCTAAGGACTGGAAACATGCTAATGTAGCTCCAGCTTTCAAAAAGGGGGAAAAATACAAACCCGTAAACTACATGCCAATATCTTTAACCTGCATATGTTGCAAGCTAATGGAACATATCATTACAAGTAACATCATGTCTCACCTTGAAAAACATCACATATTATACGATCTTCAGCACGGCTTCAGAAAATCAAGGTCGTGTGAAACACAATTAATAGACTTCATTCAGGAACTAGCACGATCAAATAATAGTAACACACAAATTGACTTAATCATAATGGACTTCGCTAAAGCGTTCGACAAAGTCTCACATCGTCACCTCCTTTACAAACTCAAATTCTCTGGTATTGAAAATAACACCCTAAATTGGATTCAGACATTTTTACAGGACAGAACACAAACAGTAGTCATTAATGGCATTTCCTCCACCTCAGTACCCGTAACATCTGGTGTACCACAAGGAACAGTATTAGGCCCGATACTGTTTCTTATCTATATAAATGACTTACCGGAATACCTAGATCACAGTAAATTAGACTCTTTGCTGATGACAGTATAATTTATAGGGAAATAAAAACACAAGATGATTGTCATAAGCTACAACTTGACCTTGACTCAGCAGCTCGATGGGAGTCAGATAGGCTTATGGCATTTCACCATGATAAATGTACAAACCTTTCCATCTCTCAAAAAAAAAATAACTACCGGCATAATTACATCCTCCACAATCACATTCTCGAATCAGTTACATCCGCAAAATATCTAGGCATTACCTTACAATCAAATCTGACGTGGAACAAACATATAGACAACATAGTATCAAATGGGAACAGATCACTTGGTTTTCTAAAATGAAATTTAAAAATTACAAACACAGAAACAAAACCAAGAGCATACCAGGCACTAGTAAGACCCAAACTGGAATATAGTTGTAGTGTCTGGGATCCCACGATTACACGAGCAGTGTCACAAACATGCTAAATCAGTTGAAATGGCCACCACTAGCTGAGAGACGCTTAAAAACCAGACTTATTTTATTTTATAAAGTAATACATTGTCTTGTAGCCATTCCATCGCATATTCTTGAACAAACAGACAGCAGAACAAGACAAAATCATACTCAGACATACAGACACATCCAAACTTCCAAGGACACATACAAATGGTCATACTTCCCGCGAACAATTATTCAATGGAATTTACTACCACAAACTGTAATTGAAACCACCACTGTTGACAGCTTTAGAGATCAGCTAACACCAGCTGTTCTCTCTAGCTTCAAATAAACAAATTCAAACAAAACATGTACATATATTTTTAATCACAATCTGTAAATACAAACACTCCAATTGTTATAAAATATTTTTATAAATTTTGTATAAATTTTTGTCAATCACGCATGCGCAACAACATGTATTCTTCAGTATTGAAGCCTTGTTGACCTTAAAGAAGAAGAAGAAGAAGTATGTTTTTAAACTTGTTAATATTCAAATTCAGGTATAATCCACTATTTTCTACATATGAAAATGCCTATACCCAGTTAGGCATATGACAGATGTTTTCGTTCGTTTGAACATTTGATTTCGCCATTTGCTTAGGGATTGTCCGTTTAAAATTTTCCTCGGAGTTATTTTTGTTATTTTTTACGTGTTTCACGTTAATTTAACAACTATCGAAAATTGATTTATAACGAAAATACATGGTGCAATGGCCACATTTATTGCAAATTGATATTATTATCGTCAATAGAGAACAGATTTCTTGATATATATGATTGCTTTTAAATTGTTTACCTTGTACAGTAAAATTTGACAATTAGATTACAAACAAGAGGTCGACTCATAAGAATGTGTCTGGGAAGGGTGACATGTAATACAAATGTTAACGACGGATGTGTATATATATCCTTATGCAACTGGAAATAATTATCTAATATTTTTACGGTATCTAAATCAAAGGTTCTTGAAATTTACAGTATATCTATATATATAATTAACTTGCATTGCGTCTAACGTCAAAATGAACTGTCTGATCCAAAATATTTTGGAACAAGTGAGAAATTATTGACATAGTAACTCGTGTTACTCATGTTACTGTTAGGCATAAGGCGGTAAATTATATTTAGATTTTGGCCTAATTTTGTTTATTAGTGTTATAGATATGTCTATTTGTAAGTTTGAAATAGCAGTAAATTGGTTTGTATAACACAATTGAGTTGCTGACCAACAAAATAGCACTAATTTCACTGAACTTGATACCATTTAAGGAATACGTAAAAGTAACAATCACATGCGATATCGTAGACTACCGATAATTGGTGAAATAGTTTTCAGTATCAGATCATATCCAACTTCCATCTCAGACTTCGTGAAAAGAAGACAAAGGGAATGGGTAGTTTTAAGTTGATAAATAAACACATGAGTATAATTTACCAGTCTTTACTAGTAAATTAATGCAGGAAAATGTACTTCAAACTTGCCCGCAAACGTAATGAATTCTCCCCGACTATGTAACGGTCATGTTCGATAATGTACTTACCTAGCGCAAAAAAGGCTTATGGCAAACGAAACAGAAAGACAAACATAGAAACCGATCGAGTAATTCCTATATACCCCTCTTTTCCCTTAAATTAAAAAATTAACGAATACTGTATTTGTTTGTACTTCAAAAATCTCATATAAATTATTTTGTTTAACCTTTTTAGACACATTAAAGCAAATACATAGACATATATCTGTACCTTTATTTCATGTTCTGCTTTTTACATTTGAATGTTGAAATTCCTAAATTTATGTATTATTTTTCAGAAGATGTTGAACAAACCTCTAAAACTTTTATGTGTGGCAAGTGTCAGTATTTCGATTTAATTTTATCTTTATGTAATATATTGGAGCACATATGATCATTGTCAGACGTCGGTATGTCATCTTGTCTGTTATTAAATGGCGTTTTGTTTAAAAATACGTACGGAATGCTATTACTTTGAAACGATTTCATGCATTGTTTAATGTTTTCTAAGGAATCTTAGATATTCTTGTGCGTAAATGTTTTAGTAAGTCATAAATCATAATACAACAGTTTGAGTTACTATGATAGGAAGGAATTTAACTGATAATTCGGTTTTTTTTTTAGAATTTGGATGTTTTCAAACTTCTTTTATATTGATTAAGATAGCCAGTATATTTTTTTTTTTGTTTTTTGGGTGTTTTCCCAATATTTGTTATTTAAAGCTACAGGTCTATTGGTTTTAGAGTTCTTGATTAAAGTTGATCAGAAGTTATATGTGAAAGCTGTAAAAACCAAAGGTAATTTTTACTTTTCTCATCATAGATATTTGGAAAAATTTTGAAATAATAATTTTGGTATGTGGTACATAATGTAATAACGCTAACCTTATAGATACCAATTTCATACAGTGAAATGATGAACATGAAGTTTTTTGTTTTTATTGTGTTTATCTGTGAAAGTGTTTTAAGTTTTCCAAGCCGTGTAGTTAACCAAGATTTTAACAAATCTAGGAACGCACTTATTGCTTTGAAAACGAATCTTAGTGAAACTGTTGATACTTTGGAAACCGATGTAAAGAATACCTTGACCACTTTGAAAAGTAATATGAAAGATGTGGATGGGAAGATTTTATAATTAGTAGAAAACGATTTCAAAGGTAAGTTGTTATTTTATGACTAGAAATTATAATTAATGCATACCAATCAATTGCTATAATATGCAGAAATGTATGTGATGGTTCATGCCGATCCACATCAATATGTTCTTTGTATTTTTCCCTTCTTTTGTATGATGTAACAAAGTATCAACCGAGTCATGGCATTTTGTTCAATAATGTGAAGGATGAAGAACCAACTTTACTTTTAAAATAGTTCATCAAAATTTATAACAATGTTAGTGTTGTATTTCTGTTGTGTCGTTGTTCTCCTCTTATATTTGATATGTTTCACTCAGTTTAAGTTGTAACCTGGATTTGTTTTTCTCAATCGATTTTTCAATTTTGAACAGCGATTTACTACTGTGACTTTTATTTATCAATATTACCATTTACAATTAAATTTCGTAAACTTATATTCTGCTATAGTATTTCCATTTATCTTACCTCCTATACATTTCTATGAATGTGATTGGTTAAAAGCGACCTCGTGGAAACCGTGTATATTTGATATTAGGTTAGTAGGGAGGCGGGGCTTATTTCATACACGGTTAGTAGTGGAGTTACTTCCCTTTATATTCCATATAAGGTAGTAGGGAGGCGGGGCTTATTTCATACACTGTTAGTAGTGGTGTTACGTCCCTTTAGCAAACAAAACAGTACTTAGAAAAAATCTTAAAGGTTCCAACAGACGAAGAAATTGATGATTAAGATTGAAATAAATTCATAAAACACATTTAAAGCTAACAAGTTGTCATTGTTGGCATCTGTTTTTGTAGGATCAATGGAGTAGTTTCTTAATCATGTTAATGCTAACTGTATTGAAGACTTGCTCATTTTGATAGGTCACTGGTCTAAATTTTACACGTAAAGATAGTCGGTAAGATAAATTCGTTACATAGTTTGCTATTGACGTAATACGGTATATATGAGGTCAGTAAATTCCATATATACCGTTTTACGCTCGAATCCCCATATGGAATTTACTGACCCCATATATACCGTATTACGTCACTAGCACACTATGTAACTAATAATATCAATGATCTATGTTTATCATTGCAAACAGGTCAGACTTCAATTTTTGTCGGAAAAGTATCCTGATGATCTTTCCACACTTTAATTTCATCCTTTAACTTAATCTCCATAAATATTTCTAAAATTCTACCTTTTACCATTTTCTAGTTTTATTGTTTTAATGTCTTTTATACATTTCTGGTATATATTTGTACTTCTCACTTGGTAGCTTTTTTCTCGCAATTCGTTTTCGACTTTAGATATTTTTTAATGTAATTATAAGTTTGACCTCTGTATAGTAATATCAGTTTCTAGTCAAACTCTTAGAAGCATTCTAACTGAATTGTTCGATTCAAAATTTTTCTTGTCTACAGTAGGAGATAATCAAAGTACTGAAGTACTGAACACCGGATGACCGCAAGTTCTTGTGGGTGGTCACAAGCACTTGTCTCAGATAAAAATCACATCTTTATACCTGAAAGTGAGGTTAAAGTCATATGAAACGAGTGAGTGGTGAAAAATAATGTTTATCTAATTCTTGAACCAATACATGTATTTATCGTAAACTTAGTCCTCTGTGCACGATTTTATTATTTTTTACTCAAATATATCGTATAATCGTCAATTTTATTTCTCTCTGTCTGTTATGATTTAGCAAATATGGCTGCTCATTAAATGCCGTGTTATGAAGCCGAAGTTTACCGATTGTCACCTTATAGTAAACAAATAACAAAAAGCATGGGTGTTGAGCACGTGTTTAACATGTATAATCAGATAATTGTTTATTTTAATGACAGATCCATGCGTATTGCTATCACCGGATTTTTGCAAGGAGGGTCACGCTCAGGTCACTATGCATACGGAAAATATGTCGGTGAATTGCTTCCTGGAAGCAAGCAATTAAATATAAGTAAACTTCTTCTAAATGTGGAAAAATGAAAGAATTTTCCTCAGAAAAAAGTATGTGTCGTAAGTTGTATAATGAAAACTATCCATTTAGTTATAAAAAAACATATGTATATTTTTTTTTAATTTGAGGTTTCTTATGACTTTAAAGTTCAGATATATTTTTTTTTGAGACAAGTTCGTTCGTGGATGATAAATTAAACCTCATCGTAATAACAATTATATTGTAGTGATACAAATCTGTTACATGTATATATAATTTTCATCAATTTGTATATCATTCTATTGTACTATATTAATAAAAGCGCAGTGCAAGTGCAGGATGGACACTCTTCTGTATTGATTCGATTTTTCGAATAGATTGGATTTTAGAAGGCATTCGTATTTTCCCACAAAACGTTTAATGTCCCATGCAGAGTTATCGGTCCTTGAGAGAGAGCAAAGACCGATTGTTCTGAATGGGATATTGCAAACGTTCTTGACATTTTCGTCCACATGCATTAACACACTTTGTTTTTTCGTGTGCATAGATAGTAAAGATTTTTTAATTATACATATATTTCCAACGTCAAAAAATGTTCAAATTATTAATTTATGTTCTAAAATAATCATTTTTAGGAGTATCCATTGAAAAAATTAAGTTATAACAAGCGATAAGGAATGTTATTTTGCACTCGATAATATTCGCGTATTTATCATGTTTATATATCGGTTACAATCCCAACACGAAAGTAGAAATACTGGCCCTCACGGTCATCCGATGTAAACCAATGTTAAATTTATTTGTAGATAAGTCCATTGTTTGTTTCTTTTAAAGGTTTTTATACATGGTATTTACATAATACTATCCTACCCATATCTTTTTAATAGTTGTGATGTGTTGTTTTAATGTAGAATTATTTGCGTTAGTTAGTCATGTTAATGAATCATTGTCTAAATAAGATTCTGTATTTGTCCGGGTTGTGTCCGTCATGACATATTATTTGTTCGAGAACTTTATCATACACAAGACTTAATGATCAGTCGACCACATCGCTCAAGATTACGTCATGCATTTGTCCTTTGATTCCCATTTGATGTCAATTTCAATAGTTTTCTATGTTGTGTCTTTTTTACTATCATTTGTCTGTTTGTCCTGTTGTTTTTTAGTCTTGACGTTGTCAGTTTATTTTCGATCTATCAGTTTGACTGTCTCTCTGGTATCTTTCGCCCCTCTTTTGTAGTTTTCGTAAGGTTTTTTTTTAGAACCAATTCTTTTTGAAAGCGTTGCTCGCATACGGACTATCACGGGGTACATTCAAGGTTGCATAACAATGCTAATGAATAAGAATGTCCTTATTGCAACTGTACAATAGCAAATATTGTCCACTTACACATTTAGAGTTAAGAATATATTTGTTTATGTATATATTTCGAAATACAAGTTCTAAGCATAAATTGAAATGAAATTATCTTAATACATTTTTATACATGCATATAAACATTTAAGATTAGACAATAAATAATAAAAAGTAAAATCAGAAACATATAATACAAAAATTACCCTTGCGCACACGCGTTCGATTTCAAGGGGAGTCACAAGTAAATTCAAAATGAACACAGTTTTTCGTTCAGAGAAACCGTATTTAGTGGTGAATATCAATTTTATTTTTACGTAACTGTATATAAAACAAATTAAAATACACATCCTGTGTTTTTTCTATATTTATATTTACAAGAATCGATGAACATTCCCTTCGACTGCATCCAATTACGCACACCTTTTTTAGGTTTTATTGTGTGTCAAAACGATAAAACAAAAGGATCTTGAGAAATCGTTAAACCTTAGACTGAAGAACAGAACATTGTAATGTCCTTGTAAGCTGGGCATAGTAGTAGTATTTCAAAATTAGACCGAAAAAGAAGTAAAACAACCGCTATTTATAATTTTATTTCAAACAATATTCCTAAGCGTCATACACAGGTGTAAGTCGCTATCGGAACTTTTGCCGTGTATTCATTTCTATAATAATAATATAACAGCTATCTGAATTATTTCATTTTTTTTAAATAAAGCACGACAATGGCAGAAGTATAACGGACACTGTTATTATTTTGGAACTGAGAAAGTCAACTGGTTCACATCAGAGGTAATAAATAATTTAGTGTAATCTTATTTACTGATTAATTGCATGGATACAGACAGACTATATGTTCATTTGTACAAGGCATGACACGGTACTTTAAATTAATCATTGCCTTCTTTTCTGTTTGATAAGATGCAAGAGGCCTCTAACACGGAGCCTACGCTCATGCTGAACAGAAAGTTATAAAGAGCACCAAAACGCATAGTGTAGAACCATTTAAACAGGAAAACCATCCTTCTAATCTGTATCAAGAACGAGAAACGAAATACACCCAGTAGATAACAAAGGACAAAAACTTACCAACAGGTTCCTGACTTTGCGTTTAAACGGTTTAATAGGTGCCAACCTTCACCATTACATGAAACAATAGTGTAACGTCACAACATATAATGATAGCGAAAACATACAACCAACATTGAAAGACATTATACAATATCAATTGAAATGGCTAAAAATCAAACAAAAGACATATTTACAAAAAATGTGAACATTAATATTGAATGTGTTATCTGTAAATAAAAAGGCAAACCAAATCAATTATAGTATTGGATTATACATGTGCACTTAAATGGATCTACAATCTGTCAGTGCCTGTTTCTTGGCATAATCCGTTAGATGTTTTCTGATTAACAGTTTAGACCTAGATTTTTTTATTAGTTGTATGTGGCTTTGAACTATCTTTCGGTAATTGCGAGTACACTAAGATCTGTACCTAGTGTCCTTTTGTTGTTGAGTTGTACAAGTACCCGACCACATCCGCACTGTTCTTTTGAAAGATGCATTTCTATTTGTATCCATCTGATGAGTTCAGCTTTTCCAGACCTGTGGATAACTAGAAATGTAATTGAAATAAGCTGTAATTAATTACAATTTTGAAAGTAATTCAATGTAATGTGCAATTGAGCATATTTTCAATTACATGTAATTGAAGAGCATTGAAAGTAATGAATTGCATTGCCTATTTATACATGTAAGTATGGGTTACTTTTCAAATAGTTTGAATTACATTTGAATAATTACATAACATAGAAATTTAAAACATTTTGTCTCTTCTGGTTCAAATTGTATTTTATTTCCCTTCATTTAGTTTGTACTTGGTACTTTAATTTTTCTTAATACTTTTTAAACATTTATCATGATGATAAACATTAATATTCCTCAAGATATTTTATTATTCATTACAGCATGTATATTAATCTTTATTTATATTTAAGTCACTAATTTTTACATGTTTACATTAAAAGTCTTAAAATTAAAAAAAAATACCAATTTAATAAATACAATTTGTAAATTTGTTGTTCTAATAATCAACAATAATCTTAGTTACATTGTAGTGTTGTGTCGTTGTTCTCCTCTTATATTTAATGCGTTTCCCTCAGTTTTAGTTTGTTACCCCGATTTTGTTTTTTTTTTTTTTTTTGTCCATGGATTTATGAGTTTGAACAGCGGTATACTACTGTTGCCTTTATTTAGACTCGGGTTATTTCTTTCACTTAACTAATAATTAAGTACAATTTTTTCCCTTGCTTAAAATTCCAAAGGCATTCCCTTTTTAACCATAAAAGTACATGTTAAAATCAGTACCGTTGGATGTTATTTTAACAATTTCTACAAAATCTAAAAACAACAGCCAAAACAAACAAAATTGGAGTCCAAAAAATTTGAAAATTTTGACTTGTTCTAAAACAAGTTTTTTTTCCCTTAACAAATCTTGTTCAAATGTATTTTTTGTTAAAAGTGAACACACTGGACCAGTATATTTGTACCTAAACAATTGTACATGTTGTTAGTTCATTCTATGTGAGTCTGTTTTCATTTTCATGCTTGTATTCTAAATAACATAACTCTTACATGCCTTTAGATAAAAGTATTTGAAAAGTAATTAATAACATTGATAATGTATTTGTAATGTAATTTTAAAAATCAATGTAATTGGAATGTAATTAATTACTTTTGTATGTAATTGACCCTAGATGTTGCCTTTTTCAACTGTTTTTTATAGTTTGTTCTTATGTTGTACTGTTACACCACTGTCGAAGGTTAGATGGAGGGTTGGGTTCCCGTAACATCTTTAACCCCGCCGCATTCTGTATGTATGTACCTATTCAAAATCAGGAGCCTGTAAAAGAGTAGTTGTTGCTTGTTGCTGTGTTACATATTTGTTTTTTTTTCGTTCTTTTTTTGTACATACATTTGACCCTTAGTTTTTCTCGTTTGAATTGTTTCACATATTTGTCATTTCGGGGTCTTTCATAGCTGATTATATGGTATGGACTTTGATCATTGAAGAAGGCCGTTTGGTGACCTATTATTTTTAATTTCTGTTTCATTTGATGTCTCTTGTGAATAGTTGTCTTACGAATAAATTTGGTCTATGACAAAATATAATTTAAAAATTAATAAAAAAAGGGGAAGTGAGATTTAAAGTAAAATCAGCTATGACCTTGTACAAAATGCCGCTAAAAAATGTACATAGGTAAATAAAAAAAACTTTGTTGTAAGAAGAACAGAAAGTACGAAAATATGTATGAATGAATAAAAAGTATCCAGAAACTAATGGTCATTCAGTTTCAACTACGATTTTTAAAAAGACAAACAAAAATAACAACGAAAGAAACGTAAACAAAATCTACAGTACACAAAACTCTACACAGAATACTGAAAACTAACAAATTGAAATAGAACCAAACAAAAACGTTTTCAAACAGACGATGATCAAATATGCAATTAAGGGTATAAAACAGTTTTGTTTACCAATATTGGCGGTCGTCGTGCATTTACTTACATGTATAACAAGTAAATATTCTTTTTATGACACATTGCTATAATATGCCTATCTTTTTTATTTCTAAATCGTCGTAGAGAAAATGCAGAGAAATTGGTGGATATATAGCGAAAATTGACGACAGTTCTGAAAACAGCTGGGTGTCTTCCAATAGACCATTAAGTACATATTTTAATGTTTAATCATTATTATAGTCGTATTTTTTATAATATTCTTTGATATCTCTTAAAAACCACACAACACATAAACTATTGATTTGCAAACGACTTCGCACCTGGGGTCTGCTTGAGTGTTATTTCATTCACAATCATTGAGTATCTTCTTAATTGCGTAAACACTTGACTGTTGAAAAATAATTTCATAGACTTGTTAAATAAGCAATTATACCCTAATTATATAATTCTTTAAATTTATCGCCCTATGAATTATGACCAATCGACAGAATTTTCCCTTCCACTCATGGCAAAATAAGGATAAACGAAAAAAACGTCATAGAAGAAAAGGTCACGGGAAAAAAGTCACCAATCAAAATAACCTCATGGAGCCTTCTATAAAACATATATTAAAGTTGCTTAATAACCACCCTAAGGAGACATGCTACCCAAATTAATGCTTTAGTCACGTTTCTCCAACATTTGATAATTAGACTAAAACAACATAAGGGATTAGGGGATAATCATACGGTCTGGTATCTTGATGTTTACCTGTAATTTACCAATATCAGTTCTTACCTAAGATAATAAAGATATACCGGAATCTATGAGGAAAATTACAATCAAACTGACAATTCTTTTTTTTTAAAGGAATTTTATTGAAAATTACACGAACAATCGAAATAATCAATGACTGTACCTCATAATAAATTCTTATGCAATTTTGTACATGTTCAAATCAAAACCGATGAACTACAGTTTGATTAATTGTGAGAACTCGCTTATATCTACTTCATTTGAAATTTGGTGGATTGTTTTTTCATTGGCAATCACACCACATCTCCTTATTTTCATATTGGTGAATTGTAAGCTAGTATCAGATCTAAATATGTATTACAATCTAACTAGAATATTAAGTACTTTATTTAATTAGTGATGTACTTAGAATATAAGTATGCTAAAATGGTGTAAATAATAAAAAAAATGTTTGGATATTTTGTTTGCAGTTATTGTAACGTCGTTCTTTTTGTGAATTGTCATAGTTATAAATCACAGGATTTCGATTTTTGGAAACCCTTGTTAGAGGTCGCAAAGGATTTTGTTTGTTTCTATATAGTCTATGATGCTACTTGTTATAATGTACTCCATTTTTTTTTGCAGCAGATACACCTTAAAGGGTGTCTCAAAGTTATCTTTTATTAATGCACAGTATTTGTAACTATGATTCGGGAATTTGTAACACTGTTTGCTTAACAAATAAATATTTATTCTGTGATTTAAAAATCAAGAAACTTGTACCCCGGTATCTTATATTAAAAAGATACCAATATAACATGTATAAGATCAAGTCCTTTAAGAAAATGTAACCGGTCGGATAGATTTCAGTAAAACAAAGCCCATGTTCTCGGTAAATTATAATTTCATTGGAAAATACATGTACGTAGTAGGTACACAATTACAGTGACGGTAACACCATGCTAATTTATCCATACTGGTAATAAAAGTGTATCTTATCTCTATGATGTCCAAGTTTGTAGAGTGCTAATAACAAAATATATATTTTGGCTGATTGAAATGACAATAATAAATGTGAACGTAAACTACAAGAAAATATTATATTTCGCACACGACTCGGTTTGTATTACAAAATGTGTTCGGAAGTTAGTTTGCGATAAGAAGACTTTGGTTTAAATTGAACTAAATGGAAAACTTACATGAACTTACTAAAAACTCTGTAAAGAAATTGCTCTTATTCAATCAAATATGACATCAAATGATCAAGGGTTTATGTTGACATATAGGAAAAACTTGTTTTCAACATTATCTGCTGTAAGTTACTTTAATTGAAAAAGATATTTTTTTCACAGAAGGTCTAAATTACTGGATTGGATTGACAGATCTGCACGAAGGTCAGTTTCGATGGAGTTATGACCAGTCAATCAACACTTACAATAACTGGTTTAGTGGTTTGGGGTCAAAAGGCACAAAGAATAATTGTGTCATGTATCGTTCTTCAGATGCACATTGGTTAGACTATATATGTTCAAATAATTATTACTACATCTGTGAAAGTAACTTTTGTAAGTTTATCTATGTATATAGTTATATTTACATAATAGTTATTGAAAAACTGGTCATTATCATGATATATGGACTGTCCACAGGACAGTGGTATTGACTGAGAAAGTCAATATCATCAAGTTGCATACATGTACTAGATGCATTAGTGTTGTAAACAGTTTGTGGTACTGTTGCAACAGTTGTTGGTGCTCTAATGGCAACAGCATTTCCTATCGAAGAAGAAATGTTATTGACACTGCTTATATTGCATTGTTCTCAGTAGACGGTACATGTATCTCTGCTGTAGTATTGTATAATGATGACGCAAGAGCTTTCGAAATCTTTTTCTTTTGTGGGAGTGAAGAGTCCCTTGAGTAGCTTTCAGTACTTTGTAGTGACTTGTAATTAGATACAGTTTTGATTTTTCTGTCCTCAAAACCACTTGCACTCAGAGTTGGTATAGATGTTGATCGGATGGAGTGATAAGTATATACTTTTGATAATCCAGCACAATTAGAGATTTTCGCCATTAATGTACCTAAAGTATTTTTTCCAAGTGGTTTGTTCCTGAACCATGTCTCATCTGCTGTATGGTAATTTGGTCGCGGACGCTGAAAATGTACATCACATTTATGGTTCAATTTCCCTAGATAAAAAGTTTAAGACGCAACTGGACACAAGTCGCTATCCCTTTCTTCGTAAATTATCCTACCGAACGAATTTTCTACATCAGTGCGATGATTTTTTGTCAATTCTTATTCATTTTTTTTAATGAATTTTTGACCCAATCCGTCACAATCAACAACATAGGAAGTTTTTGAAAGTTCTTTCAGTCCCTCCCTTCCTCTACGGCAGCCAAAAATCATTAGATCAAACCAAACCTTTCTAATAAGGACTACTGGATCTGTTTCCCAAGTTTTGAATTAGGCAGATATCTTTGCTATATCTTCATTATTAATCACAGGATTGTGGGTTACATCACCAAGACCACTTTTTTTCAAGTCTACACACACAGCCTCAAACATAGCCTTTCTACGGTTAAAATTTTCACTGCTGATAATGTTGATCTCCCGTTTACGTGGCGGTTCAGTGTAGGGCCTGAAAAATAAATAACACATATAAATACACATCCAATTTACTGTGGATTCATTAATATTCGTTGGATACCAATTTTCGTGGATTTCGTGGGTACAGGGGAACCACGAATTTAAATGTTCAACGAAATACTGATTTTAATGGAATGTATGCAGAATTTGCCAAAAACAACGAATTTACATATCCACGAATATGCAAGTTTTCATCAATCCACAAAAATTGGTACCCACGAAAATAAATGAATCCACAGTACTATGATTTGTACATTTGTCATTTATCATGTTTATAGGTATAGTATATGTAAAATATACATGAATTAAAGCTAGTTATTCAAATTCAGATGCAGTGTATTCCCACGAAAATCAGGGCCTTTTGTAGCAGACTATGGGGTGTGGGATTTGCTCATTGTTGTTAATTTCTGTGTCATTTTACAGAGAGTTGTCTCATTGGCAATCAAAACACATCTTCTTTTATATATTTCTACCCAGAAAACTAAAGAAACGTGCCTGGAGAGCATGTAAACAAATTGATTCGGGCACAAAATTCATTGATATTTAAAATTATCAACATACACAGTAACATAATTATCTACACTTGCACAAATAAAGTTCCAGAAAATGAGACATATCGACCACCATTATTATTTTGGCAAACAGTAAACATTCACAATGCAGCTCGAGTGTACCTACCTTTGAATGCTGGCTCGTATTGACCTCAAGCTTTGAACAGAATACTTTTCTCCATTCTTGTTTCTTATTGATGGATAGAATTTTTCAAGCAGTTGATCAAGAGCCATGTCGGGTAGCAGGTCAATGGCCACGGTCGTCTGGTAGTTCGCCGTTAACATGCAATAATCATGAAAAGTCTTGACTGCAAATTTAGTGGCTGCTTTGTTGCTGAGGAGTTTATCTCTGTCAGCTTCAGAAAGTACTGCAAAACGGTCATTACAATTGTCAGTAGTAGCAGACGTGTCTTCCATTTTCAACTGTAAACTGTAAACATGTCTGAATCACGATTGCGTTTTATTACGACACGTCACTCAAATAGACAAACCACGCCCCACCGGTCATTATCATGTAAAAGTCCGTTGTTAATGACCGGTTTTCCGGTCCGTTTTGTTCTGATAATGACTGCTGGAATTTATTACTGAAGAATAAAAAATGGCATGTGGCCCATTTTTATCTAATAAGAGAAGCTGATTCTTAACCGATATGAAATAATATAAAATTCACATCAAACAAATATGTAAATGCAACAAGAACATCTTAATTGTTGCTTGTTAAGTTATAAAAAATAAGTAATTACAAAAACACTGGTTCAAATTTGAAATGCTCATATTTAAAGTAATTTATGCATATTACAGATCAAAACATTTTGTACTGATGTAAAGAGATGGTTACAATATTTTTTCAATCAGTGTACAGTAGAACAAACTAATTTTTAATACACGTTTTGATGTTTTCAGATATATAATTTTATTTGAAATGAATTTCAAACATGTCAATTATACTGTTATTTAGAATTAACTGAAATAAATTTAAAATTTGTATTTTCTGTTTTTATAGGTTTCTAATTCAGGGCAAATGTTTGACATTCGAAAATGAAAAAGACGTATTATGGATAGTCCAACAAATACTTGCAGTTTATTTTTTTTTTTGTTATTTTGTATAATATAGTAAACATAAGTGAAATAGTTGATATTAGTTCATTAATGTGTGTTTCAGTGTTAAAAAATAAAAATGACGATGAAGCCTTTGTCTTTTTTTCCCCTTTAAATATTGCTAATTGCGTTCTTTCAAAAAAAGTTTGTATAGAAAGCACATAAAATCTTCGAAAAACGTTCATGAATTTATGTTAAAATCATAAATTTCCAATTTTTACTCCATAGATTTTTCTAAAAAAACACTATATGATGTTGATGCAAACATCACCCTTTAAACATGTTTAATGATGTAAAATAATAATACTTCGGTATACATCAAGCAAAGCGTTGTTCTTGGTAAAAAAAAAGCACAAAACATCGAAAGTTTCGTACGTCATCGCGTGGTAGATGACCAATCAAGCTAGCGACCAATTCAATGATTTTTTAAGTTGTTTTTTACTATTGACTAGGCATCGGATTTTTTAATACATCTAAAAGTCGGTAATCATATTCCTATTTTGTATCATTAAAACGGAAATGTATGAAGAAACAATGGTAAGAAAAATGTATGGAGTAAAATCATAAAATTTGATGATTTTGAGGTAAATTGATGATTATTTTCGCCAATTTCATGTGCTTACTATACAAATGTTTAACTATTTTGAAAGAATTCTATCAGTACTATTTCAGAAATTAAAAGAGATAAACGTATTATTTTCTCGATTTTCAGATATAATTCTACGAGCCCAACTGGTATGCGAAATGTTTACTATAATCTGTGACATAGCCTATTTACTGTTCCTTGGCCGAAAGTTCATACTGTGGCCAATGTTCCAATAAAATTGAGAATAGAAATAAGGAATGTGTCAAAGGGACAAGAACCTGATCAAAGAACAGAAAGAGGGGCAAAGGTACCATAGGGACAGCCAAACTCATAGACTTAAAACAAACTTTCCACGCCATGGCTAAAAAGAAAAGACAAACAGACAAACATAATACACGAACCCCACCAAAACCTTGGGGTATTATGAGGTGCTTCGGAAGGGTAAGCAGATTCTGCTCCATATATGGAATCCGTCGTGTTACTCGTATTATTATAAACCAGGTTAATAGTCTAATTCGGTAGGTCATATTCGTGAGACGAGAAGGGGACTGTAGTTACGACATACGGACTGTGATCCAGGATTTCCTCTTTTGTGAGGAATGTAATGATATTTACACATACAAACGATGTTGTTTTGGGCTTGATCTGCGGGGACAACAACATATTTGTCATGGAGGTAGGATCAGTGTTTTCCAACATTTAGGTCTTTAAATATTGAAGTAGCATGGGTATTGCTTGACCCATTAAGTTTCTTAATTCTTATTTGCATCAACGACCTCACAGCCTCAATCCATTCGAAAATAGTATCTACGTCTTTTTTCGCGTTTAGCCCATAGCCTGGAATAATCCTCAACTGAATTCATCAGTATTTAGAAGTGGTATTTTCAGTTGATGGATTTAGGCTCCCGATGTTTCGGACCGTTGGATAACACATTTAGCAGGGAAGTGTTATTGACAATCTAAACATACCTTAATTATATTTTTTTGTCTGATTTGTGAAGTAAATATTGTGTCAGAGGTCAAACTGTATATCTCAAAAACTTAATAAAGAACCCTAATATGCACAAATGTAATTGTATAAGGCCTTTAGTTAAATGTAGTTCCGATAAAATACATACAAAAATAGTTGAAAAATTAGATTGTCATGTCCAAAAAAGTGTCATTCATGATTAGTACAGGCAACTAATATGACTATTAAATTAAATCTCTCTGCTAAAGAAATGATACCAAAAACCACATAGAATTTACTGATACAAATTTGTCATTTGTTACATTTCTATTGATTTGACCATATTGATTTACACAATCTGACTCTAATGTAGCAAGAATATTTAAGAGGTACATTTATATCGGTATTTATGTAAGTTTAAGATTTCAGAAAATCATTTTGTATGACTGATAATGCGTTCATTGGTTAGTTTATCAGATCAACATTGCGAATAAGCGTTTCATTGTATATCATTAACAATAACGTATATTAGATGTTGTCGTTAATTACAATCTGCAAGCAAGAGTGTTCAAATGCACTTAAGGGCAAAATACAGTAAATGGGCTATGTCACAGACTTAAGTTAAATTTTGCATACAACTTTGGCTCGATAAACTACAACTTAAAATCGAAAAATAATGCATTCATCACATTTATCATTTCAAATATTACTGATTGAAACCTTTCAGAATGGATGAAAATTTGTATAGGAATCACATGAAATCGGTTAAAAATCTTCAAATAATTTTCTTTAAAACATGAAATCTTTAATTCTACTCCCTAGATTTTTCTTAAAAAATGTATGTTGTGGATACATAAATTTCCGTTTTTATGGTGCAAAAAAAAAGATGGGGTCACCAACTTCGTTTTTACGGTATACATCATCCACTGTCGTGCTCTTTGTGAAAAAATCCCACAAAACTACGAAATAATCGTAACGTCGTCGCGTTACAGGCCGTAAATAGTGGATTTTTTCACTACCAACAAGGTAACAGATTGATTATTAGAAAAAAAACGAAGTCGGTGACCATGTTATTATTTTATATCATTAAAACAGAAATTGATGTTTCAACAACATATAGTTTTTTAAGAAAAATCTATGGAGTAGAATTAGAGACTTGATGCTTTTTAGTCGCCGATTCCATGTGCTATCTATACAAATATTCACTCATATTGAAGGAAATCAATCTGTAATATTTCAGATAATAAAAGAGATAAATGCATTATTTTTTCGATTTTCATTTGTAGTTCAACGAGTCAAGGTTGAATGCAAAGTTTTAGAAAATTTCTGCGACATAGCCCATTTACTGTTCCTTTACCTTAACATGTTCAATATGATGAATAAATGCCAAACCTAATAATAGAACTCTGTAGTATACTCAGGTTGAAGCCTGTTTGGAATCATTTCTTATTATTATCAACAATAATTCGCCTGTTAAATTTAAACTCGCTGCAGTTGTTTGCACCTGTCCTGAGTCAGCACATGTTGTTAAGTGGTTGTCGTTTCTTGGTTTGGTTCATCAGTGTTTTTTCGTTTTTTGTTTTACAAATAGATTAGACCGTTGGTTTACCGGTTTTAGTGGATTCATACTGGACATAGTTGATGCTCGTTTTATCTTGCTGATTGGAGTTAGCCAAGGTTCCGTGATGAAGATCGTACTTTGAATTATAATAGTTTGCATTTTACACATTGTTACTTGGATTGAGAGTTACATCTGCGAACATCTATTATTTGTATATGTGTTACTAAAAGTCTGAAATATTTATAGTATAGTCACCAATGGTTTGATTTTTAATCTTAATTGTTTATGAAATGGATAGGATGATAGTTTTCATAAAATAAAATAAAAACTTTAATAATTAGGCATAAAAGCTACATTTTAGGTACATAATTTTGGTACGCATTTTTAAGAAAGGTTTTCATAGAGGGTAGAGATGTTGAAATCACAAACGTTAACATTGATTTAACTTTACATACACTATATAAAAAGAAAATGTGGTACGATTGCCAATGAGACAACTATCCACAAAAGACCAAATTGACCCAGACATTAACAACTATAGGTCATCGTACGGCCTTCAACAATGAGCAAAGCCCATACCGCATAGTCAGCTATAAAAGGCCCCGATAAGACAATGTAAAACAATTCAAACGAGAAAACTATTCAATCATTTTTGTCACTCGAATATTCATTGTAAGGTTTCATGGTTTCATTGACAGTTTCACAGAGCATACTATTTCGATTTTGACCGGACTAGCCGAAGAATTTATACATTCCACATATTGAAACGGACTCATCACCATCATGGGACTGACTGTCGGAAAATTTGGAGACTATAATCCTATACCCTTATTCAACTTCATTAAACATTATAACAAGTCTGACCAGTTCAAAAGTAAGAAAATGTGGTTTGATTAATAATGAGACAACTAGTTACCAATCAGTATACTTCGTAGATGTACACAACTTTAAAAACCGGTGAGGTCAGTTTCCCTTATAAATATTCTCTATTGTGCCAACAAAAGTATTATAATGATGGTCTTTCACAAATTCATGGCATTTGCAACTTCGTAGTTTATGTTTATAACAATATTTCTAATAAAAATAACAAATTAAAAATGCCTAAACAACAATTTTGATATATTTAAGCAAATTTAAAGTAGTCATCAACTTTACCAGAGCAGAACTAAATTTTTGGAAATTCATCTTTTGAACTCTGTGTTGTTGATATTTGTTATTGATAGTCATACTACATTTCCTTATTACTATGTCTTTTATATTTACTATGAAATTTTTTAAAATACAAATATAATGTTACCTTTGTTAAATTAAATTTTGTATTTCAAATAAAACTTAATAAACTGATGAAATCACGGGTAGTAAGGTCGTCCTATCGAGGAGCGTTTAGTACAGTAATTTTGTCATAGTTTGGATAAGTTTGACATGACGGCCGACGCGGTGTTAAGTGTTTTTGATGACAATCAACGCAAAAATGTTAACATTCGGATATTTTGTAAAAGGAACTTCTGATCAATAATTCTAGCTGGTAAGTACCTTTGTATAAAGGAAATATGTTAGTACATCACAAGTTGTATCATATAGTTAATGATCAAACACAGAACAAAGCTTGCGTATATCAAAATTTAAAAGTTGCTAATTGGTTTAACGTGCATACAAAATTTATTATCTTTCTGTCTGTTTCATCACATATTTCTGCGTGATATAATGCTGCCATCAATTATTCTGAAAAAAAACCTACATTTGCACTCATTTCAAAATTACTAAAATATCTGTGTCATGGTTTGGTTCATTCGTATCATGGTTTAGTTCAAGTTCGACATGGTTCAGTTATGTAATTTTTGTCGTGTATAATGAAGAGTTACTATCAAAATTAACAACAATTGTTTCACTTGAAACACAAAAGGGCATAAGAACGCACATACAATGTAGTAATATGTTATAAGTAAATGCAATATGATTGATAATGAGACAACTATCAACATAAGTTCAAATGAAGTAGATGTTAGCAGCTATATGTCATCACGAGGCCTTCAAATATTCAACAATGAGCAAAACCATACTTCTTAGCAAGTTATAAAAGGCTACGACAAAATTCAATGTATAGGAAGTCCAATTAGAAAACCACCAGCCTAATTTCTGTTCAAAATAAATAGTAAAATATGTTATACAATTACAAACGATATTCACGGCATAACAGACACTTCACTTGAGACAGTATATACAAAATATTGCGGAGTTAAACATTTTTGCGAGTTTTCCAACCTCTTCTTTGCCTTAACCATGGCAGACATGTAAGATTTACCAGATTGGTTGTAAACAATAAAATCAAGTTGATTTAGTGGAATCTAGTTTCAAACAAATAACAAATTATCATAACAAAAAATCATGATTCCAAGATAGCTGCCTTTTAAATTTCAGGATGGAATTCTGCTACCAATAATTTTAGGAGTACAATTTAGACATATATATAGAAAAGGAAAATTCACAACTGGGAAGCTGCAATTATCTTTTTCTTCGTAACGTTTTCTTTTCAACCGGCCCACATTATCAATTTCTAGATGTAAGTCAAGATATAATGCAGACTTAACTATAGTATATTTTATCTCTAGTTCTAATGGTTGTACAAATGTATACCAATTGTTTCTTAGTCCCGTTTATACATAATCGTTTAATTAATGTTAATGCATAACAGTATCGTTTAGTCCCTTTCAAGTCATGTCTTGTAAACAGATAACGATCAAAAGAAAAAAGAAAAACGGGCAATTTCTTTGATATCTGTGATCATGTAATTCATATAAAATCTTATGAACTTAATATGGCAATAAAGATCTCAACAAGTTATGCGCGCTCTACTGCAAGTAAATCTATGTCTATTAAACAAACAACACAAATGTCAATGCAACAATCAAAAAAATATGGAGAAGACGGAACTAAGTTGCAAAACTTGTGTCTAATCCATTTGTTTTGAACAATAAAATATGTTTAAACTAAAACAATCAGTGCAGTTACTTTCACAGCAATAAATTTCAGATTTTAAAAACATGATGGGTACACGTTCTTCCTTACAGTTTACATCACGTTTATTTATATTGGAACCAGCAAGCACTAATAAGTCACACCACATAACGCTATAGTAGGTGTCTTCTCACATTTAGTGACTATTTAGAATCGAATGTATCACATTAGACTTAAAATACAAGAATATCACATGTACAGATAAGTCTGTTTCATTGATTGACCTACATTTAGAAATTGACAATAGGAATGGTCGATAACCAGTTTTCGACAAAAACGGGGATCTTTATATGATAACGTTGATGTCATTCCTTTCAAAGTTCAATGGATGCCTACATGATTTGGTTGTCCGTTTTGTAATATATGTGTAACAGATGACCACGGATATGTTTCAGCTGTTTCAGCTGTTTTAGATAGCCACAAAACCTTTTCTCTACCCTCAAATATAATATCAGAGAATGCAATTTATTATAAGTGGTTTACTTTCCATTTACAACCAAAATTGCAAGCCTTTCCAGTGCACCTGTATTCTCCAATGTTCTCTGGTTGTTTCGATATGATTCGTCGGTTTAAATATTTCTTTTGTCTTCTTATATTACTTGTTTTTTGTGAATAGTGCGTTCGTGCCAGTTTTCGTTTGTTCGTACACCCCAAAAAAACAGTCAAATAAGTTTGTATTTTGCATAATACTTGCCTCTATAAATTAACCAGCAAACATATATACTGTCGTGCATTATGATGAAACATAATTATAACAAACAAAAACTATAAGGGTTGTTTTCTTAATTCTTTATTAATATTACCCAAAATGTGTCATCACTATAAATGCTTTTGAGTCTTTACCTTATTTACAAATTGTAGCGATCGACTTTGACTATTGTGTTATACGGAGGATGTCATAAGATATGCAGAATAGTCTTAAAATATCTTATCTTCCTGTATAGAAGCATGTATCTTGCCAAAAGCTTGACACATAATAATTTTGGGGTTTTTTTTGTTAACCAGTTGTTAACTCGATCTTTTTTATGGGTTTAATCAATATGCATATCTTCTGATGTCCTGCAGTTTCATTGCCATTAATTTTCAAAGATAAACTATATCGTCCACCAGCTATCAAATTATGTGCACCTACACCTTAAACCCGGAAGACATTCATTTTAAGTGAATAAATTGCTTTAAGTTAAGAGTCCTGAAATGTATATCGTTCAAGAAAACCACAATTCAAAAAAGTTAGCTGACATTAACCAAAAAAATGGCATATTAAATGTATTCCCGAGATCATCAACATTGTCTAGGATTAAAACAGATAATATTATTGAAATCATTTATTTGAGACATGAAGATATATTTTTTCCCCATCAAACTTCTGTTGAAATGTTAAAAGGCATATTTAGAATACCGTTCTAATGAAATATGTAAGCTATGTCTGAACTGCTCTTTGGTCGGGTTGTTTTCTCTTTAAAATATTCCCGATATCCAATTTTCAATTTTACAAAAATGTACGTTTGTATCAATAAATCAAACATGCTGGTATAGAAATGCAGACTTTGGGTCATCAATCTTGTATATTCAAAAGTCTACTAGTTTCAATTGTGATTGCCTTACTTTGTAACGTCGACTCTGTGCACATTAAATATTCAACTTATTTGACAAATGCATGCTAATAACTACAATCCCATTCCGAATATGACCTACCGAATTTGACTAATTAACAGTTTTGGTACCACATGAGCCAGAAGACCGGTTCTACATTTGGATTAGGATCTGCTTATCCTTCTAGATTGCATTTTTTTGGCAATGACGGTTTTTTTTTATACATGTACATCATAGGATGTATTATGAGTGTAAATGGAATAACCCTCCAACCAAGCCACAATGTATTAAAAGTTAACAATTATACGTCAAAATACGGACTTCAATGCACACCCTTGGCTATTGAGTCTGTACCAAAATCGGCTTTAATCTGAACGAAGAATGTCGCAACCTACGACGGGTACTTCTATATGTGCGTCTGGTATCATTGATTTGTATGTTGTCTTAAAACTTCTTTTTTTATTTACATTAATTAAACATATACATGCTGTTGAGTCTTATAATAAACTATATTTAATTATTAGAGAAATACAGATAATAGAGAAATAAGGTGATGGAACACGTCATTTTTAAAATAAAATCATTTGTACTCTGAATTTACTAGCTTTGTTACAACATTATTGTAGGATATTATTCTCAAAATTGAGCTATTGATCTAAACTGTATTGGTACTCTACTTGATAATCGAGTTTTCCTGATTGACTTTGATTTCTGATCTAACAACTGATGTTGCATACTGCAAATGATGGTACTGACCTATCATAGTTCCTTGTACTAGTTTATGAAACTTAAAGTTTATATGTTGCCTAAAGCGTAACATATTGTTTTTGTTTCCTCTTTCATGTTGACCGAGTTTTTTTTCTGTAAAGATATACGTATTTTCTGATTTTCTATTATTTCCATTTCCTTTATCTTTCAAAGATGTTATTATATCGCCCACCTGCAAAAAAAATAACTCCACTTAATTCTAGGCCTTGGAAGTGGTCCAACTGATAAAAAAAATTAGGTCACAGAACTGAAATGTATCTCGTTCAAGAATCTTAAGAATAACAAAAAACACATAAAGTTGGCTGACATTAAAATAAAATGATTATGATATACATTCCGCAGATAATCAATGAAGATTTGTCTAGGATTTAAAAGTAATAAAATTATTAAAAATTAGTATTCAATGTTATCTTTTGAGACAACGAGTTATATTTTGACTTTTTCCTCATTAAATCTCTGTTCAGTTATTTCCAAGACGTGATCACAAAACCGTTACAAATAATGAAAATATAATCATTGTACAGTCAGCAATGATATAATGCTGTCGTCGCCATAGAATAACATTAATATGTTTGTGTATGTAACTAATTATATTATAGGATGAACCATATTTTTTCTAGATATGTTGGTGCGTTAATGCAGGGTTATTAAAGCACACACAGAATTTGAGTCTAAAGGAGGGAAGTGTGCAAGACTCATTGGTATCTATTTCAACCCCTTTGAATATTTTATAATAACAGACGAAGGGAAAACCCTATACCTCACTTAATTACTGGTCAGTTTATGTTAAATAAAATTAACGGTACCAATTTTCTTGCACCAGATGCGCATTCCGACAATACATGTCTCTTCAGTGATGCTCGTGGCCAAAATAAAATTAAAGGTGAATGTGAAGATAATCAATCGTTTCGGTTGAAAATGGATACATTGTTACACTAAGGTTGATGTAAATGCAGTCACAGAACTTCAAATATTTCAACCCTTTATAGGTTGATTTGAAATACATGTTAGAGTAAGCAATGAAAGTGGTTGTTAAATTTGATAAATGCTTTTTGTGCTTCTTTGTTAAATATTTGTTTTTGTTCTAATTGAGATTGTGACACAGTGATGACTGCTTTACCCCTATTTCGACAATTTTACCTATAATGTCTGTTTTGTTCACGTATCGTTGTAAATATAATAGAATTTGATGCGACTGTCATACAAGTGAGAAGTTAAGCGCTTTACAACCAGGTTCAATCCACCGTTTTCAACATTTGAAAATGCCTGAACCAAGTCAGGAATATGGCAGTTGTTGTTCATTCGGTTGATGTGTTTTATCATTTGATTTTGCCATTTGATTAGGGACTTACCGTTTTGAATTTTCCACGGAGTTCAGTATTTTTGTGATTTAACTTTTTGCTGAAAATTTCAACCAACGAATAAACGATTGTGCTTTAAATTTTATAATACGAATTTAAATTAATTTGAAAAATAAAAAGTAAGTCATAAATCATGTGATAGAATGGAGGAAAGAACAAAAAAATGCGACATAATAAAATAAATGTCTAATATCAAATGAAATTATTTGTATTAAAAAAAAAATTATGAAATTATTCTAAAAAAACAGATACTTTTGAATCAAGTAGAACATATCTACAACATATTCACATTATTGTTTGTCTCCACTTTTATCGTATTGGAATAATAAAAATAATACAATACTGAGGCTTGAAAAAAGTAAAATCACAAAAAAAGGTAACTCCGAGGAAAAGTCAAAATGGAAAGTCCATGATCAAATGGAAAAATTAAAGCTCAAAATCAGCTTAGTGACACAGTGTGATATCAATTACTTATATACTATGGCAAACTAAATATATTTATTTTAAATCCAAAATTAAGTTTACCGTCAGATTATTGAAAGATAAAAGCAGGATTATAAAGGACTTAATTGGTTTGTCAATGAGTATATTACAATGTATATAGGAAAATCATTATAGTCCGGACTAAATAAAAAGCCTTAATGATCAATTGAAAATATATAAAATGTCAAGTCTGAGTCAAGATTGAAATGTCTTTATCAATAACATGAATGTTGTCTTTTTAAAATGACAACTATATTTCGACCGGGCCACCGGTGAGTGATGACAATTTATCATTACATTCTATGTCCCTTTTACAAGATGGACCTGTAATGCAAATATTCGTGCCCAATGTCTGTGTTGTGTTTCCTATATCGACTTCCCGTCGCTTGATCTTGATTTGATTTGTATCTGGAGTCTCTTTGCTCTAATGCATTATATTTGACAATGTCTTAATACCGAGCGTTAGTGGTATGTTTAATGGTGACAATTATTTAATACCTACCAATGTTAAAATGAGCATAGCGCATGGCATGTTAACATTATTTTGATGATTATAGGCCAATTTTGAGCATGAGTACTTCAAAGCGGACCTATAATACAATCTCGAAACTATGTTTAATTTAACGAACAAAAAAGTTTAAGAAAATCGACAGTTTAACGATATTAAATGAACTGGTATAGTAAAGTCAATTGTAGAATGACTTTTTTTTATTTTCTAGCGAGCAACACCAACAAAAATATCTATGTTGATCTCCCGTGTTTTCCAAATCCAAATGACATTGCAATGTTGAATGTTATGTCAATGTCAATCACGTGCAGTCCATGTTTTATTGCCTATTGGAAGTAGAACATAGCTTTGTATTCAAAGCCAAAGAAGAACTTCATATGATAATATTTATTTAAAAGTTGCCTTCCTTTATTCTTCAGTTGTGTAATGTCTTGTGAGAATTGATGCATCTTTTTATAGCCACTGCAACAATACGTATTTAAATAATTTTATCAACACAATGATTCTCTTAATGAATAAAACTGATATGTCATAAATATATAACGAATGTCTGTAGCTTTTTTTAGTAATCAAATGCTTGTTAAACTGTTTTAGTGTCTGCATACCATCGTGACATTTTATGAAGATGTGTATATTAACTTGTTTCGAAGGCCTACTGACAAGCTAAGTTATCGTATCCTGAAAATACATTAAGACATTATTTTTAACTTTTAGTCGATTTAAATTCATGTATAGTAAGTTTGAATGAAAACGAAAAGAAGAATGACATGTATGAGCTATGTTTACCACCTTCCAATCTCTTGAACTTTAAAATGGCAATTAGGAATTAGGCACATTTTGTTGTATTGCAAGGATATTTATATCCATTAACAGAATGTAACTAATTGCAAACGTCAAGGAGGTTAGTTTCATTGCAATTCATCTAAGATTATGACAGAAAGCAATTGACTGGAACATTTTGTGCAAACAATATCCTAGATATAGTATCACAGAGAATTCATTGCTGTCAGTCGAAATACAATAAAGGAAGCTAATCATTTTACATTTTGTAACATAACATTTAGTAATAAAGCTATATATAGATGTCATCTCCTCAATAGTTGTTCACTTCACGGGATGTGTAATCACACGAAAAACACGGCAGGTGCAAGACATGAAGTAGGGTCTGCCTACCCTTCCTAAGCATCTGAAATTTTCCCGGTTTCTGATATGAATGTGTTGCTCAGTCTTTGGTTTTTTATGTTGTGTTTTGCATACTATTGTTTGTCAAAGGTCTCTATCAATAGTTTAGTCGTATAGTTTGTATTAATTATTTCTTATCCCAATTGTGACATTTTGATGATACATGCACTGCAGATTGAGGAGACGCGTATCCTAACTGATAGAGGTCTTTGATAGAAACAACAGTTTTCTTTATTTCATTTATGTAAATATCCAAGGATATATAACTCTCATATTGTTTTGATAAACTTTTCAATAATTTCATAAGACATTAGAAACATGAAAATTGATATCGAAAAAACTTTTATGAACGTGAAAGATGATCCAATTTTCCCCACTTATTTGATTAGTTATAGGCTAATGACACTTTTTTGAAAGGTTCATTAGTTAATTAAGATTAATTCTGTTCAGATGTTTTATTAGTACACGAAGCCATGGTATACATTGGAAAGCATTGGATCAGTACACCGTTAAGTCCAGATAAATGGTAATTTGAAATTTTGTTTTGCACTTTTATTTTTTTTATTCAGATAAATATTATTAAACAACCGACCTTTTCCTATCGAGTTTAAAAGCGTTGATGATATCCCTGCAAAATTTTCTTGGACACTAGCGTGTTTAACTTACTGGAATAGATCCATGTTTCACGGATGACTGTTTTTGCGTTCTACATAAAGGAGCCACAATTGTGTTTTTTTTTTTTAAATTGCAATATAATAGAATTTGAACCGCCATCCGGAACACAATGGCTGCCACTAATTGGGAAATAGCTACTCTCCCTCCTGAAGTATCTGACCATGGCTACTATACCGAATTTTGATATAATTTGTGACCTGCAAACTTTTTGTTAAAGGTTTGTTCACTGGTGGTACCCTTTCGTGGGTTATTTTTCATTGTGTTCTCTGTTTGTCTTATGGGATTTAAAAAATAAAAAGCATCTATAAAACATTTGAAGAGGAAAATGTGTACAGCATTATCGCCTATCGATTCTTCTATATTTAGACTACTATTCTTCATTACAGAATATTGCATAAATTTTCAATATTCAAAATTAAAAGGGCAAATAAAATTATCTTAAACGGTTATGATATCAGAAAAAAATGTATATTGATAATAAATTATTTCATAAATCAAGAAAAAAAAAACGAAAACAAGAATGGATTAATTTGTATCGTTCGACATGCTTATCAGCATGAACAAATTCAAAACATTTCAAACGATCAAGCTTAAGCGCCTGGTTAATTAACGCATAAAAATTTAATTCATTAACCAAACATCTAAGTATAAAAATATAACATTTAACTTTTGTAGATGTTTTGTGTAATCATAAATTGACATAACTACTGGTAAGCAAAGTTTGATTAATCCTTTTTAATCATTTTATTGTCAATTCGTGTAATAATTGGTTTAGCGGCAACCATTACAAAATGGTATGTATTAGTGGTTTGAATTATTCATGATTTTTGTTGAATATTCATTGTTTATCAAAGACTTTTTTGGAATTTATTATGTTTTGTTATGAATAATTACTACGCGCAGCATTAGCCCATCATTTGAAAACATGATGCGTTAATATTAAACGATAGCTTGTATCATAAGATTGTAATGAATCAATAAATCTATTTAAAGCCATCTTTCAAGGTTTCTAAATATACACCGCAAATCATTGTAATAAAACTATTATTTTTAAACATCAAATAAGAGGACAACTACAAACAAACTAAAATTGTATTATAAACAACCCCTCACCCCAAAAAAGCTCTTCCCATATCCCTACAATAGCAACAAATAAAATGTAATGTTCATTCGGTAGTTTCCATTTCATGTTACTAGGTTCGATTTGTTCCGTAAAATGTTACCAATATTCCTGGAATGACATAGATAAACATTAAAATGGTATATATTGTTTACCTGCTTTGATATCGATGTCAACAGCTGTCACCTATACTTATATTTATAAAATTAAAACTTTACTATTGTTACCCTTACTACATCGACACGATTTACTAATTGGTTGCCAATCGCAATGTGAGTATTCCTTGTTATGGTATATTTGTTTATATAGTTTAATCAAAATGTTTGTATATCTAAAACTTGAAGTGTGGACATGTTGACTACTGAAACAAACAATAGCTGGCTACTATATTTGTACATTGAGTTTGTTGTTCGAATTTTCAGCATATTAGAATAAAAACTATAATAGTACTAAGAAATAAGTAATATCATTTGATAATAATGGTATTTTAATATTAATACAATAACTAAATATGTTAACAAAATTCGACTTACCAAACACTGACCTGAAAATATTTTCAGCACACAAAGCTTAGTTTTCAGCTGACGTATTAAAAGAAGTAAATATTCTTTAATATTCATTTACCTTGATGATTGATATTGTAAAATGCTTTTAATGATTGTGTCAATCTCTGTCTTCTTCACTTTCATAGTTACCCTCTTATATTTGAAGTGTTTCCCTCAGTTTTAGTTTGTAACCCGGATTTGTTTTTTTTTTCTAAATCGATTTATGAATTTCGAACAGTGGTATACTACTGTTGCTTTTATTTATTCAAGTATAAGTTTTTTTTCATTGTATATTTCTAAACACGAATAGCAAATTGTGCTTTGCTTATCACATAAAAATGACTCCTTTGACCTGAATTTAAAAACATTCTACTAGCATATCCAAAATGATCCAGACAGTGACTGATTTGAACCAATGTGAAAACGGTTTAATGTGATAAAATTTGAAACACCGATGCATATTTTGCTAGTATTGGTCCCAAACATAAATGATTCAACAAATATTCGTTAACATAATTATGTTTATTGAATAATATATTGTGGTGAACTTAAGAGGGAAATCATTATTATAATTGCCTTTGGTATTCAGATTTCATTGTAAATTGCAAAATTCTATCCACAGTTCCAATCAAATACTGATATTACATACTGTAACTTACTGTCGATGACAAATACAAAATGAATGGCATATCAATTTATTAACTATGAACCTATGTTTTATCAAAACATTACATATATCGTTTAAAGTTTTTCACTCGCGACAGTTAAATTTTCATATATAAAACGTAAGGCTTGCAGACCGTTTAAATTATTAAAAATTTAACTGTCTAGAGTAGATAAAAATCGTATTGCACAAGATTACGTGGTAGATTCTATTTCTCTAGTGCTTTTGAAACGACATGCAGACAAATTGAATCCTTCCTTTCGCATAAGTTGCAAGAAGATGTGTTGTTTTTATGTAACATCAACAAGCATAGTCGCCTTTTTTAAAATCACGTTAGGAAATTCAGAGAAAAGCATGAAAATTTGACGTCATAATCGAATTTTAACCAATGAAGAACTGAGATCTAAAGTTGATTAGATAAAGTTAATAAACAGGTCAGGAAAAAGACAAATCTTGTAAGCATTAGATAAAATGCTTTTGACCACTATGGGGGTGTATATATTGTTTTTGTTGTTACCTGAGAAGGGACATTCATTGATTATACCAAACTTTGCCTATTTGAAAATATAATAAAGGATCGACCAAAAGAAAATCAAAATCTCCCAAAAGGATGTTATTCTTATACTTCTAAATGAACAGGTATGTCTCTCTGAATTATGTTGCATTGACTACGTAAAACACCCATTTTTGTTTTTAAGTAATGATTAAGCTTGCGTACATTACGGTCATCTGTTTTGATTCTTGAAAAAGATAGATATCACATATCTAAGTTTGAACAGCGTCCTTCTAAGGTTGATGGTGAAGGAGCAAGGACAAAGTTCGTTGTGTTGTGCGATAATTTCAGGCTGAACCTGTTCATGGACTCAATATCATCCTCTTTAAGTGTCTTTATGTTAACTTTTCGCACAAAAAACTAAAGGTGATCTCTGGTGCTCTAGAAAGGAAGCATATTCTACTCTAATATGACAACTGTCGCTAATGGCGATACACACCCGTGATATGTCTTATTCGGAAGTTCACAGTCCGAGAAGAGGTGATTGATTGTATTTACGATAATAGGAACATATCCGTTGTTCTCTGTAAAATAGATATTCAGTTATAGTGAACCAACTCGTGAGGGCGTCCGCAATATTTACGAAGAGATGATTTCAAATTCATCATATGGAACTCTTGTTAAACAGCTTTTTTTTTAGCAACAACCCTATAATAAGGAGACTCTGATTAGAAATACTAACCCTGGAATATCTGTAAACTAACTGGAAGATACATAAATCCGTATGCAGGCGCTGCTCGAAAATTGCTACATATAATTCGAAAGTTCACATTTAGGAAGCTGAAATTATTTCTTTTCTCGAAAGGTTATTTGTTCAACTGGCCCTTATTGTGATTTACTAGATATAAGCCAAGATATGAGGCTTAACTATAGAAGTTAGTTGATAATTATTTATAAATCACAAGTCCAGTAGTCAGCACTTCTGTGGTGTCGAGAATTTCCTTTGGTACTGCCATAAATCATAAATTACCTGTTTACACAAAATTTTTACAACAACTTATGATTTCATATCCCAGGAACAAATTTAATTTATTTAAGCTGTATTGGGCACAATCGTTGAATTTCATGACCTCAAAGCTCTACAGCTTCGTACTTTCTTTGAATGTTCAACCTTCATCTTTATCTTTGTACTCTATGTGGTCTTCAACACGGAGCCTTGGCTCACACCGAACAGCAAACTATAATGGGCCCCAAAAAATTCTAGTGTGAAACCATTCAAACGGGACAACCAACGGTCTAACCTAAAATAAAAAACGAGAAAAGATAAACACTTGTGAACCACACCAACAAGCGACAACTACTAAAGATCAGATTTCTGACTTAGAATAGGTGCAAACAATTGCAGTGGATTTGTATGTTTAAATGCTACCAAATCTTCATCCTTATCTGAAACAATAGTGAAAATCACAACATAGAAAGACACATTATAAAATATCAATTGGAATGGCTTAACTTAATCAAAAGACGTTGTAACAAAACGAACATACACTGAGCGAATAAATTTGATCTATGATACAATGTAAATACAAATTACAGTTAATAAAAATAAGGGAATAATAATTAAGGTAAAATCATAATACCGCCGTGAAATACTAAACAAATCTAGGAAAACATCAACTTTGAAAAAAATTCCGCCGTTTTCAAAATCAAAATATACACAGGTAAATGAAAATAATATTGTATTCGTTCTTGATTGAGTTCATCAGCTGATAAAATTTTCGATTTTGTCGGCCTTTATGGACGAACACTGAACATTTTGTAATAGTGATTATACAATTAAATACGACTTATTACAGAGGGTTTATATGGCATGAGAAATGATACAGGGACCACAATGTTGCTAGAACTTATAGAGAACACGAGAATAACCCTAACAAATTGGGTTTTAGCGGGTTTGTTGTTTTAAGTTTTCAAAGGGATGTTTTGTAGATTGTGGTTTATCGTTCTTTCGTTTTCCTTTTGATCACCATATTGTCTATTTTAGTTCGACTGGTGTTTTTTTTTTTGTTTTCTACAAAATAATATGATTCTTAAAAAAGTACTATTTTATATTTCAGTAACATTATGAACATGATTTATCTATTGGTACTTGTGTTTTGTCCGTATGATGTCTTATGTTTACCGTGCCTTACTACTGGATCCAAAAAAGATTTTGACGATTCAAGGAAAGCTCTAACTGCTTTAAAATCATATCTTGATTCAACTGTTAATACTTTGGAAACCGATGTACAAAAAACAGTAGCTACGTTGAAAAGTCACATAAAGAATGTGGATGGGAAGATACAAACTCTAGACAACGATTTACACTTGTTAGAAAGTGATTTTAAGGGTACGTTCTTAATCTATGATAAGAACAGTACTTATTTATAACTATCATACAGGCGAAACCCCAGTTTAAATAGAACAAAAGAAACGAAGCTCTCTTTTGAGAAGTCGATAAATGCTTTCTGTAATGTTTACTATAGTAACAAGATTTTAAAAAGTTAATAGAAACAAAAAAAAACAACAACTTTTTTTCTCAAGTACGAAGTGTTTTATTTTAAAAACACCGTCTGGATAAATTTTCAATTCATCTATTACATAGTTCTGCAGATATCAAGTCGACGACATTGGTATACATCAAGTTGGATGTAGAAAATGCATAACCTTCGATTTAAAAAAAAATGATGCCAATTTATTAGTTCATTAATTTTCGTGTCTTCCCTTCCATTATGTGACTAAAAAAAACATCCAAAAAATTGGTAACAATTGTATCGAAAAGAGAAAATCGAATGCACCTTTTTATGTTAGGGCTTGTTTGAGGTGTATATTTTGTCTTTAAAACGTACAAAGCAAGAGTATTTGACATATCATCTCGTTTCAGATTCTATCATGTTTATATATCAAAGCTACAGGTTGACTTTATAACATCCAAACATCGAAAAGATAAAATATATGGGTCAAGTGAAATGCATATCTAATGAATCACAAAAAAAAGAGTAGGTGTGTACGGATAGCTATTTTTATACTAAAATTGCTTGACGACAGTCTTTTAGCTTTTAAGTTGGATGATGAAATAGAATATCCTCGAGAAAAATTTAATTATAATTTTTTTAAATGTTAAAGAATTTTCCACAATTCCACCTAACAACAGATCAGACAATAGTTTTAAGTTGAATCAATGCAGAAAAGATCATTAACTGATGCTCATTAGCTAGTAGATACAGTTGTCTTTTAAAATACAACTGACATATAAGAATCGTAAATGTAGATAAATTTATCGGTTTTCAAGAGCAAAATTGGTAGCGCGTGATCCCTACAATGGCTTTCTACGATTGTGAAAATGAACTGGCGTAATGGGGAGATAATTTTGACGAAGTAGAATCCTGACTGTATATAGGTAAACATATGATAATGCGTATTGGTCCCCGTTAATTATTTTCTGTTCGTTCTTTCGTGTATGGAATTACAACCTAGATTTTCTGCTTTCAGGCAAAAACATTAACATGAACTTGATTGTCAAAGTTTATGAATCTTAACAAAAATCTAAATACCCAATTTGATCTAACTATTACATAAGAAATTGTATTGGTATAAAATACTTTCTATAATTTAGAATAGTTTGATTAGGGTCCAAACTTAAACGGGTTGCTATGCAAATCAATGATACAAAGTTTAAAAAAAAGGTATCACACTTAGTGAAGTTCTCAACTAAAGAATACATTTTTACTCTTCTAATTTACTCAAAAGCAAGACAGTGGCAGAAATACAATGGGCATTGTTATTATTTCGGAACAGACAACCTCGACTGGTTTACATCAGAGGTAACATATATATAGAATAATTAATATCTGCAAACCAGCTTATATAACGTAATTTATCAGAGTTCAGTTCACACATTTGGTTATGTTTACAAACGACACAAACAACATTGACAACGCTACATTATAAATCTTACTCGTGAATATTCATTGATCTTAAAATACGTAAATTATATTCAACAAGGTGAAATGCGTTTTGTTCACATTTCAAATGCATCATTTATGTGAACAGTTTCAATAACTATATAAAGACACTCTTATCATAGGTTTATATAAACCTAATAATGTACAAAGCAAAATACACTTAACGTAATACTGGTCAGTGAACAGTTAAAGGTTTATAATACAAATGTACACATGACTCACACTCGTGCAATTAAAAAGCAGTGTTCACCTTTTACATGGTTTAATTGTTAATAGCTATAAATAAACAATTAAAAGATAATTGTTACCTTGACTTCTTTTTTGAAAAAAAAGAATATTCCGTATTGGTATTATTTTTGTAGACTTTTTCAGCATATTTACTTGAAGAGAGAAATGTGTTATCTCCTCACTTTTCAATACTTTTTTGGCGATTAAAACTACCAAATTACTAAATTTGTTTTAAAAAAAGAGACTTGAGGAAAAAATAACTTACATTTTTAATTACATGTACTTGAAAATGAAAAAAATTATAACGAAGAAGAAAATGAAGAAAGACCAGGTTTTTATATGATTTCAGGAAATTGGTGATCTATAATACTTTAAATGTGCAGTGATCTTTTTATGAGATTTGCTTATTGTTGAGGGCCTATATTTGTTAATTTCTGTGTCATTTGGTCTCTTGTGGAGACTGTCTCATTGATAATCATACCACATCTTCTTTTTTGTATTCACCATTGCAAGACCGTTTGTTTTCAACTGACAATAACGATAACTCAAGCCAAATATACCTACCATACGCACGTCTTTCAATAGGCTGGTTTGCGCGTAATCCTCAGCATGATCTTTGAGTTTTGTTCTATGAAAAAATCTATGTTATGCAGACAAACACATACCGCAGATTGAATTGTATTGAACAAAACCGATGCTTCAAATGATTGATTATAAAAGTGTTTGAAAGCCATTCTGAAGAAACATAATAAAACATGTTGGAAGGGGATATCAATCACCAAAACCATCGGGAAAAAAGACGATTCGTAAAACAATTAGAAGAAAATTTGATAACGAAACATTATTATCTTGAACAACTTAAAGTTCAAGGAAACTTCGGAAGAACAATCACTTTCTGTTCCTCTAGTGGCAAACCTATGGTACTTTTTTAAAGTAAAAATCAAGTAAATCATTAAGCAAAAACCATTTCGAAAATATAAAATGTGTTGGTGTTTTGCTGCATATGCTTTTATGACATGTCGTATTAATTATTTTGGAAACTTCGTAGCGGAAATGCAGAGAAATTGGTGGATATATCGTCAAAATTGACGATAGTTCAGAAAACAGCTGGGTAATATCAAATAGGCCTAAAAGTAAGTATTTTAACTTTAAAAATACTCTCATTAATTATCAAATCAATGATTCTACAAATGTCATTAAAATCTGGAGCTGGCATGTTACTCTCATATTTGACACATCAATGATTAATTTATCCCAAAATGTCATTGAAATTTGTAGGTGGCATGTCAGTAACTGTTAGTAGTTCATTGTTAATTTATGTATTATTTTAATTTTGTTTTGTGGTTATTGTTACCTACTCTGACATCGGACCCAGACTTCTCTTAAACTAAGTTTTACTGTGCAAATTGCTGTGTGTTTAATTTTTCTACATTTGTTAGAGGTATAGGGGAGGGTTGAGATTTAAAAAAAAACATGTTTTACACCTGTCCCAAGTCAGGAGCCTCTGGCCTTTGTGGTCTTGTATGATTTTTAATTTTAGTTCTTGTGAATAATTCGGAGTTGAGTATGACGTTCTTTATCACTGTACTAGTATACATATTTGTAAAAAGACCACCCAAAGGACGCCTCCGGGTGCGGGAGTTTCTCGCTGCATTGAAGATTCATCGGTGACACATTCTTTTTTTACATTCTCAATATTTTTTTATTAATTTGTTGTCATTGTTACTTTTATTTATTCATCGAACAATATCTGATTTTCTCTTTTTCATACTGAATATCGTATTATTGAATATATCATTGGACTAAAGTAATTTATCCAATTATCAAAATTTCCGAGTAGACGAAAATTTATTACTTCATGTTTCGTATTCACTTCAAAAAATAACAAACACTGAACTTCGTTTGGATATTGAATTGTCACGGAAACATTTAATCAAAATTAATTTAAACAAAATCACCATCGATACACAACAAATTTATTTGACAATCAAAGAATTTTAGTGACAATTGACCTAAGCATTGCATGACAACTGGGCGATCCAAAGCTGATATAGTGAAGGGTGATTCATTTAGATACCTTCGGGGACTATCAGTTCACCGTCAGAGTCATCGACCCAGTGGTATTAATTACATAAATGATACCTTTTTTCTGCAACAGAAAATGTACACTTGCATAAGCATGTCACGGTCTGAAGACATGAACAGACCTTTGACTTTCAGGCATTACTAATTTGTTGAAAATTAATAAATCAACATTTATAGAGATTTTTTGTTTTATCTTGACAGAAAATATATTTTACTGGATAGGACTGACAGATCTCAAAGAAGGCCAGTTTCGTTGGAGTTATGACCAGTCCCTAATGACTTTCAAGTTCTGGTATCCATCAGGTGGCTGGGGTTCCAAAGGTCAAGGGTACGATTGTGTTCTTTTACACAACGATTCAACTGGTAACTGGTTGGACTACACTTGTTCTTCTAAAGTTTTCAATATATGCGAGAGTAATTTTTGTAAGTCATTGAGTACATGTTCTATCAAATCTGAATCAAAATAGTTTTCAATGAAAAAAGAATTCCTAACTTAAGATTTGCTTATTGTGTTGGTGTTTACTTAAAACACGAGACTACTCCAAATTAAATTTCTTTAAAGAACCTTAATATTTTACTTACTGAATAATAATGTCTACATAGTAAACATATCCATGCAGCATACAGTTAAATGCATCATCAAAAGCAGTTAAACATATCAAATTTGCTAAAAAAAAATTATAGTAGAAGTAAACGTTCTAAGGACAGTACATCATTTTACGTGTAGGAATATTGAATATGATTCAGTACGTATTTGATCATTTTGTAATATAAACAATTTGGTCTATAAATGTATAATTTCATATCTTATTTTTATAGGTTTCTAGTTCAAAGGAAAACACTTCAAACTCAAAGACTGAAAAGAAAGATCATCGGATATATAAATATATAGTCTAATAAATGCAACTATTAAAAGTTTGGTCAATATTATAAAGTAAGCAAGCCTTATAGAGTGATGAAACTCAGAATAATTTATACTCTATTAAACAGGTTGACTTGAAAATAATGTCAACCCAGTACATCAGATTCTGACCTTGCATAAGATGATTTACATATAATGTCAATATTAATTGACGTCACCAATGGACTTGCATGAGTAGCAATCTGAAGTGGTCCGTAATACGTAAGAAAGATTGACCACCGTACACCAATCAACTAATATTCAGGATATTGAATCTCTTTACAGTGAAAAGCCTTAATCAATCGAATAAATCGATTGTTCAATTCTATTCACAACCTAAATTTTCTTGAAAACTAGAAAATTTAGGGGAAGATGAATATTAAAAAAGGAACATAATAAAGCAGCAACACATTAACTCTACAGAAATAAAGACATGTGGTATGATTTCCAATGAGAAATCTATCCACAAAAATTCAAAAGAAGTCAGTGTAATTAATTATAAGCAACTGTACGGCATTCAATAATGCGAAAATCTCTTACTATATGGTCGGTTAAAAAAAGGCCCCGACATAAAAAAAAAACCAATGAAACAGTTTAATTGAGAAAACTACTAATGGATAACAATACAGGTTAAACGATATGATTGACTCGAATCTAAGACATCCACTGAACTACAGGTTTATGACTTTGGACAGACACATATATATTGTGGCGGGGTTAAACATGTTTGTGATAGCTCAACTCTTCTCCTAACCTGGGGCAGTCTTGTAACAGTACAACATAAGATAAAACTATGAAAAAAATCACTTGAAAAGTACTTTACTCATCAGATGGATACAAATAGAAATACATTTAACACAGAATGAACGTATGCACTTCTAGATCTAAAAACAAAAAGTATACATTGTTCAAAGCTGATAACAACTAATGAAACAAGCTCATATATTTTAGACTAAAATATCAATCAGTTCAGATCCAATATCCAATTCATTTAGTGAAAAGACGTCATTAACTGTCAAAGAAAAACATGACATGGTCACACTGTTGTCTTTTCTATTGTCGGGTTGTTGTCTCTTTCACACATTCCCCATTTCCATTCTCAATTTTATATATATCGAAAGATTTAAGTACCGTGAAAGTGCATATGTGTAATATTTAGATATAGGAAGATGTGGTGTGAGTGCCAATGAGACAACTCTCCATACAAATAACAATTTAAAAAGTAAACCATTATAGGTTAAAGTACGGCCTTCAACACGGAGCCTTGGCTCATACCGAACAACAAGCTATAAAGGGCCCCAAAATTACTAGTGTAAAACCATTCAAACGGGAAAACCAACGGTCTAATCTATATAAACAAAACGAGAAACGAGAAACACGTATATATTACATAAACAAACGACAACTACTGTACATCAGATTCCTGACTTAGGACAGGTGCAAACATTTGCAGCGGGATTAAACGTTTTAATGGATCAAAACCTTCTCCCTTTTTCTGAAACAATAGCATAACATCACAACAAAGAAAAACATACGATAAAATATCAATTGGCAGACTTAACTCAATCAAAGAACCTATGATTAAACAACGAACGAATAAATTTGATCTGCGATATCTGAATACAAATGCACAGTTAATTAAATATTAGAGACAAACATTCATGACCACAAAGCTAACAAACAAATTCAAACACAGGACATGACTGAGAAATATTTAACCAATCAATGTTCACATTAGAAAAAAACCGTTTTTTTTTAATAATCTTGAAGTTTATACAAATGTTGTAAGAATAAGTGAAAAATTGAAGATATTACAAATAATCAAAGCTGGTGTACAGACAAGATCCATATAAATAAAAAATAACAAAAAAGCATTATAAACGGTATCAACAGGTCGAATTAACAAGAAAAATAAGATTTGAGAGTACTAGCAGTTACTGACAGCTAGTTAAAAGCCAAAACCAATTAATAATAAAAGATCATGCATCAGAGACTAAAATCGACTAAAACACATCACAGGGATTTAGTATTTTAACGTCATTAATAGTCAAAGAAGACATGACTTGTGCAATGCCAAAAATAAATTTATCGACAGGTAGTAGTATAGTGAAGAGCGACTTCTATAGAAATAAAAGTTAACGTGTCTGTGTCTCTATACATCTCGCCTCAAAAGATAATGAAATTTAGTTATGTTTTAATTTGCTAATGACAATATCAATATTAGTGCCAATGTGAACTATATTCAGAGATCTTATTACAATATTGGTACGATAACCCTTACTTATAAGTTTGTTTAAAGGTTCGATGAGTTTACAAGGATCACATAGTGATTTCCTCGCTTTAAGTACAATATTACCATAAAATTTAGGATGTGAAATACCATTTTTAATAAGCTTTGGTATAGCCAAATTTACTAATCAAATCTTTGTATCTATGAATTTAGTATTGTTTTAATTTGCTAATAACAAAGTAAATAGTTATACCAGGCTTTTCTACAACATCACCGTAAAATTTAGGATTTGCTATTTCGTTCGAAACTCGTTTTCTACAAGGACATTTAAACTTGAAGTCTTTGCATCTATGTAAGAAGCTAATATCGGTTGGTATCAATAAGCAAACAAACAAAAAACTATGAAATTACTGTTGATAAAAAAAGTCTTCGTATTGGAATTTGTTTTATATTAAAATCGTACGAAAAAACATGCATCTTTAATGGACAAAAAATGATGAGATAAAAAAACGAAATAATTATTAATAAGGGCAACAGCAAACCGCTGTTCGAAAGTCATAAATCGATTTAGAGGAAACAAATCCGGGTTACAAACTAAAACCGAGGGAAACACATCAACTATAAGAGGAAAACAACGATACAGCAGAAACACTAAAGTGCAACTACAAAAAACAAGCAACAAAGTAACAGACACCAAAACGAACTTTAAGATAACTTTAACTGCTTTTTTCCTGACTTGGTGCAGGACATTTGATGAAAAAATTGTGGGTTGAATCTGGTTTTGTTGCTAGCCAAACCTCGAGATTTTATGGCAATGTTAAATATAACACTAATATGACAACATTACATGGCAGGACTACAGTACAATAAAATGCGAGAACATTCAGGACAGAGACATACACAAATAAACAATATAATAATACATTTCTACGTTTTTATATTCATCAGCGGTACCAGGCTTATAATTCAATACGCCAGACGCTCGTTTCATCAACTTTAGACTCTTCAGTGACGCTCAGATCAAAATAGTCAGAAAGCCAAACAATTATAAAATTAAAGAGAATTGATAATAAATTCTACCAATCAATATCCATATATTCATAATTAATATTGACTTTTTGATTTAGATCTTATCATTATATTTTTTTTATTTTGATTTATTTGTTAACTGTTAATTGTATCTAAACATCTATTTTGCTTTTACAATTAGTTGTTCAAAACAACAATTAGCTTTCATAGAGGATGTAGAACAGACATTAGTGTCATGGAAACTTTAACCGGATTGAATGTAAGCCATATCTGATTCAAATGATTTTTGTATAGTGGTTTTGTCAGTTTCTTCTGTTTCAAAGTTCAGAAAATGTATGGTTCTATTCTAATTAAATCACTTACAGTGCGAAATTGATACTCTGTTACTGTGAAAGTACTTTAATACGTGGGTATCAATTTTCGTGGTTTGAGCAATATTTACATGTTCGTGGGATTTTAAATTCATGGACTTATTTTCTCTAAAAAAGACACAAAAAAAAACAAGCCTTTAGAAACGAAGGTTGCACATAGTCTTGATTGAAAGAAATTGCAAAAACAACATTGACCCGTGTAAATCGTAGTGATAACACCAATTTACCCATGATAAAGTGATCAACAGATTAAAGACCATCAAAGGTGTTAATTAGGCCATAAACATGTCACTCAAGAAAACAATAACATAAACAAATGCTATAAACGTATCTTGAATTGTCAAATAATTCTTATTAAAATCAAGCTTAGCATGAAAGTATCATTTCCCATATGTCCGAAAACTATGAGGATATAAAATGAACACTAGATCATACTAGCATATCAATACTGGAAATCTAACTTTCATCGATCAAAAATATTTTATATGATAATTAAAAGATCAAAAGTTGTATGTTTCATTTCGTTGGACATTTAAAATCGTGGATAAAGTCATCCACGAAAACCTCGAAAATTGGTACCGCACGAATGAACGTACTTTCACAGTAGTTGTTTTCAGGTTTTTTTAATTTGGAATGTCAAATGTCAGCTTATTACAAAGAAGTTCTTTAAATTTATTTTAGTAGATCACGCAGTAGTTGGTACCTGAAAACAAAATAAACAGGTAGTAGCCACATTCAAGGCAGATTTTACATTATATCAGATTCAGCAAATGCGATAACTTATAGTATAACTAATCGCCGTATTTGAATATCAAAAACAAGACAACGCGTGACCGAACGACGCATGGATTTAACGAGTGCGCAGCACGAGTTTAATCCATAGTGGTGTTCGGTCACAAGTTGTCTTATTTTTGATATTCAAATACGGCGATTAGTTATACTTTTTATTACACTGGCTCATAGCTTTTTTTATGAAATTAATGTAGAAAATGTAAGGAACTATATGTTTTCCCTACGCATTCGCAATTTGTTTTGATCCGACGTTATCGACGTCTTAACAACGCCTATTATTGTATGACGTCAGAGAGTGAAATAACCACGTTTATTTCACATGTGAAATTATCGGTTTTTATCCAACTGGGAAATCAATGTAATTTATTGCAACCAATGTAATAAAAGTTTATAACAAGACATGAGGGTTACACGTTAATTATCAATGCAGCAATCCAAGAAAACAAGCACCCGAAAGAAATTTAGAGTAAATCGTACAGTCTTACAAAAAAATATGAAATAGTTATCACTGTACGCAAAACAATTACCAATCATGTGTCTAAACAATCATGTTTATCTTCAACATGTTTAAATTGTCAGTCTATAAAACTTGTATAAACGTCAAACCTACAAAATGAATACCGACGTCAAAATGATTGGTTTGACCGTACGGAATATCTGTGTCACAGTTGACCACTGATATGTTCAACTTGTCAAAACACCAAATGCAAAATATTATCAACGTTTCACTGGCCTTCCTGGCAGAAAAGAGAAATGCTTACGTTTTCAAACCTTCATTATGTTTGATCGGGTCGTGTTGCTCAATCTTAAAATTCTTTTTAGTGTTTCGCGGACTTCAATTTATCTCTTCGTCGTTTTTTCTTTTTGATATTGTCAGTTTACTGCCATTTATGTTTTTATTGGCCTCATCTTTCCTGTAATGTCTTTACTTCCATCTTTTAGGATGAACAAATTAATATATAGTTGTCAATCGTTTCATAAATATCGATGAGTTCCATACCCTTATAGTTTGCATATATAATTTTGTACTATGAACATGTATGAATAATCTTGTTAACTTGGAAACATTTCAAAATATTTTGATCAAACTTTCTTTTGAATATGGGATAACGCATTGACATAGATTTTTTTTTACTGAATATGACTTATTTTACAATTTAATCGACCTCATCAGTGGCGGATCCAGAGGGCGTACACCCCCCCTTTTTTTTGCTTGGACTTTTTTTTTTTTGTAAAAGATTAATCAGACAAGACTTCGTGAACTTTGATATTTCCCGTGTATTTAGTTTTTATGTGGCAATTCTTTAATTATAAAGATATTTCTCGCTCGTATGTACTGTAATATATTATTGGTTATGTCAAAGTCCTGTGATTCGCTACGGTGGAGTAAACCAGTGCGTCGAAAAAACTTCACTATGTCAATTTGAAAATCAAATTACAGTAACAAATTGCTTATGCTGAGGGTGACAAGAATGACACCTTCAAAGAGACAAGGATTGAACAAGAACGTACTGACTTCTATTTCACAATTCCACCAAAAAGAAAGTAATACTCTATTATAATATCAGGAACAAAAAAACAATATCATTTACACGGCCAAGTCTATTAATAACATAGCTGAATAATGATCCTCTGTCAGTAAGCTTAAGATCTAAGGTACGGACCATTTTATTTGAGGGGGTAGTCTGAGATGTATGAGAGGAAAATTTCTGACACTCTTTTTGCCTTAACCAAAAACATGTGTCGTATCAGGATTGAAAACAATTATCTTGTCCACTTTTTTGTCATTTGAAACCAAAATTTCCAACAGAATTTTTTTAGAATTAAATGAACATGATGATTAATAAACGGGAGTAATTTTTTGGTGGACGGGGTTTTGCATATCTGACCGGAATGTCTGTTTCGCCGAACTGATATATTGAATACTTTGTTCAAGGCCCGACTGCAACCTTCCTAATGGATGTTGCCTTAATGTTTCCATTTTTCGACCGTCATTCATAAATTTGTTGTCATTTTAGACTCATTCGTAGCCTTTGGTTGATTTGGAAACCCCTGACTTTCCTTGTTGGCGGAAACATTTCTACCATGCATTTGGATACAAATTGTCTGTTTGTTTCTCAACTCGTGTCGGTCGTATTGTAAATTTCATCCGGAATAGCCCGGCGTATATATCTTGATACTAATTAAACATACAACAAACGAGAATTTTACATGTCAATTTTTAACTGGCAAGTCCCACATCAAATATATTAGTACATAGCTTTGGATCAACACATCCTTTTATAATAGACAATTAATGTGAAGAATACGGCATAAAAAATGTCCAACCCGTACACTTTACAGCAACTATAAAATATACATGCCCGAAGTCAACAACCGTTTAAAAAGTACATTTTACACTTATTTTATGTTTTGAGTCTAAAAAAGGTTCCAAAAATTTTTCAAAGATAATTTAACACGCCAGACTCGCGTTTCGTCTACATAAAACTCACCAGTAAAGCTAAACGAGTACAAAGTTGAAGAGCATGGAGGACCTAAAACTCAAAATACAGCTAAGGTCATCTATGCATGGGATAAGAAAATCCTTAGTTTTTCCACAACTGCAAAGTTTTGTAAACAGGAAACACAATTTATATTTGTATTAACTACTTACAACAACTATAATAGCCATATTTCTCGTAACAAGATTTATTTAGCTAAAAGAACTCGTTAACTCGCCAAAGAATTGGTTTTTGTACGGTTGACCAGGTTGGTAATAATACCATCCCTAATTCACCTACATTCCAACTTACTCCATTTACAGGAATTGACATCTGTAACAAACATAAACCTTAAGCTACCTCTTAACACATACGACAAGCAGAATCAAATACAATGAAAGTTCCTACAATGTACTCCTTCCAAGTCTACAAAAACACTCACAAATATAGATTTATTTCGTCTTCAAGCCATTTATCCACTTCTAAACTGTCTGTTCTACTTAATAATTCGGTAAAATGATCATCTCTGTCAATGGCCTGACGATTTAAATAGTGCCAATTTTCATAGTATTTTAAGATAATACCTCACGTACAAAAGTACGTTTGAGAGTCAAAATTAGACACAATTAATGACAATTCCTTGATTCTCATAGTAAAATATTCAAATATTGTTTTTATCGGTACTTATAACTTTGATTTTATTTTTGATTGATATATAGGTACGAGTCATACATCTTGTCGATACTGTTGCGTTTCTCTGTGAGAGCATGATTTATCCACCGGCTGCCTTGACGTAGAACTAGCTCTAAGTGACTTCGAGTTCTCTTTCTTTGTGTCTACTTTGTAGGTTCGTTGTTTGTTGTGTTTCGTACAAGTTTATTGAGTTTATAAAGAGTAGCGTTCAAAAACATTTGTACAATGTAACCTATCCATATTATAAGTGCTCCATGAAACCGCTTTCTAAATTATAAACATCAACTTCATCAATAATCAAAGCCGCGTTTCAAATTTAAAGTTATTGTGAAACAGCCTATTCTAGAGGTGGCGTGAATAAAATATGGACACCAAAAAAACAAAGATCTTATAGAGTACATACAATCTAGGTTTTATTATCTGGCAATAGTATTACAAACTTTGACTTTTCTGCAGTTTACATAGTATCCCCCTTTCCAAAATAAAAGACAAGTTGAAAGAGTTAGTAAAAAAAGAATGGTCAACGTAGAAGCAAATATCTTGTCTTTTTGGAGGGATAAATCCTACTTTGAAAAAAAATCACTCTCATTAAAACAAAAAATTCTCTGTAAATTTTTTCATCGTCAAGATGCTTCATTATTGATTGAAAAATATTTTGTAACGCTTGGAGGTCGTGTTTTTCAACAAACAATTATCATTCATATGGAAACCAATTGTGCACTTTTTCTTGTCGACTTGTTCCTCTATTCTTATGAGGATTACTTCATACAAGAACTTCTTTGAACGGTATTTTACGACAACAGAGATGATTTCTGCTTCCAAATTATGCATTTTACATTTCTATGTAGCAACATTCCAGCAGCGACAGCATACGGAGTATAAGTCTCATAATTAGTACGACATTTCCTATAATGATTTTCTTGATAGAATGGTGCTGCTCACAGGGAATCTAGTAAACCAAGAGTCGAAAATAGTGGTTGAAATCATAATAAAAATTTATTATGTACAGCAACTCTTGACAACAATTGATTTACAGGTCTCCGACTTTGGACAGGCACATACATAATGTGGCTATAAAGTTAAAAAGATGTGATATTATTGCTAATGAGACAACTCCCAAGTAAGGCAAAATGATACAGCATTTTGAAGATCAAACATGTAGGTTCCCGTTCGGCCTATAACAATGACCCAAACATGGCCGCATACTCAGCTCTAAAAAAGCCTTTAAATGACAAATGTTAAATAATAAATGAGAAAAATTAACGACTTGGTTTATAGTATTAATAACGAACAGAAAACAAATATGATATTCGATATAATAACACCAAGCACCGAAATGCCGGTTCCTGGCTTTTGACAGAAAAATATAGAATGTTGAAATAGTTTGTTGGCGTTAAGTCCTCCCCTAACATAAGCTAGTAAGACTGTGGTGTTGCATTACAATATAAGTACTAACTATCCCCACATCAAAAAAGAAGATAAGTACATATCTAAAAGTACTTGCAGTTACACTTGTATTGGTACATTGATTTCGCTACGTTGGTATACATGTATTGATATACACACCTGCCTTACTTGCGTATAGTTTTAAAATGGTAGCATTGTACGTGTATTTGATTGGATTAAAACTGTTTATTGCATGTTATACGTTGGTACTTCAGAGGGGCTGATTTGTGGCGTTTCCTGAAGGAAAGAGGGTATAAGTTACTAAAAAAAATGGAATGAACGAAACTTTTAGACAAACAGATGATGGAACGGGGGTATTCATTCAATATATAAAAAATAAAATTGAGAATGGAAATGGGGAATGTGCCAAAGAGACAACAACACGACCATAGAAAAAAACAACAGCAGAAGGTCACCAACAGGTCTTCAATGTAGCGAGAAATTCCCGCACCCGGAGGCGTCCTTCAACTGGCCCCTAAACAAATATATACTAGTTCAGTGATAATGAACGCTATACTAATTTCCAAATTGTACACAAGAAACTAAAATTAAAATAATACAAGACTAACAAAGGCCAGAGGCTCCTGACTTGGGACAGGCGCAAAAATATTTATGTGACTTTAAAACTTTAAAATTATTTTTGAATTTTGGCATCACAGTAAAAAAATATTATTCATGTTATTGGTCGAGAAAAGTTATTATACAAACTTTAAAAATTTAGATAAACGTAATGTAAAAAAAGTATAAATTATCTGCTAAAAACATCTAAGATTGAGGACTGTCTCTTCATTTTTACACCTTAATTAACTTCAAAGAAATCGATCAAATAATTAGCGATTGTTGATTACATGTTCATTGTATAAACATACCTGTCAAAGTACATGTATTTAGCCTTAAGGTAAGTAATGACAACTTTATGACTGGTGATTACGATAGTCAAATTGATTTGATCGACGAATTTATTTTTCAAAATGTTCAAGGTGCACCATTTTTTGGTACATGGTGCACCATTTTTGCAAACCCAGGGGGTGGTCACCGGCACCGGGTGACCACCCCCTGGATCCGCCTCTGATGATCCCGTTTACACTAATAAAGTAGTTATGCATGTCATCTGTAAAAGAGAGGCGAATTACACCAAAGGTGACATTTAAAATCATTAGTCGTAAACAAACTGAAAGCGCCATGCGTTCAAAAAGGAGAGAAGACAAACAACAGTATACAAACACATATAAAGTCCTAAAACAACGGAGTGATATCAAGTGGTCCGGAAGGGTAAGCCGATCCTGCTCCACATTAAATCAATGAATAAAGATTTGTTTTACATATACAGGGGAAATATTTCAATTGACAACATAGAACTGTTCAAAACAAAAATTTGGCATATCGGTTTAGCTGGTTAGAATTTTTCTCCTTTATTTTCACTATATAATCTGCAATAGACTGCAAAAATGGTAAAAGGCAGTTAGTCCTATGAGGAATCGACTTAAAATGTCACCCTTTTTTATTTATTTGTAGATCTTATCCTGATGACCATTTTGACGTTCAACTGTTTCTCTTTATCTACTATAGTTTCCAAAAACCTTTTAGGTAACGTGACATAAAAATGTTAAAGGGGCTGGGCATAATCATAATTGATATGATAATTACTTTGTAGATTATGCTTTTAGAAACATATATACTATTCAGAGATATTTTGTTTTGTCTACTTACTGGTTCTTATATATTATCTCTGTTTCAACTCATAGAAACATAACTTTGGAATATAACCAGTAGATTCAAAATGGAGTGAGGTGTATAACTTAAAAACTCTTAGAAGTTTGAAGCATACATCACATAAATGTTGAAAATATGCTGCACTCCCATATAGTTTGACCGTTGAAAAAAATGCATATGAGCTCCCCATTTAAGACATATTTTGTTACGAATCTTCATTGAAAAAGTGGTAATGTTAAAACCCTCAAAGAAGTTCCTAAAGTAAAACATGGTCTATGTTATCAGAAATGTAACCTATAAACCCATTTGTAAAACAAACTGATAATCATCAATAATAAAAACGATACTATAATTCTATATCATCTTTTTTCCAGTATTCCCAGTATTTATCTAATCTATTTTTAAATGCGTTAATAGATGGCGCTTTTGTTACTTTATCCGGTAACTTGTTCCATAATAGGCAATTCTTACTGAAATGCTGTTTTCCTCAGACTTGTTTTGAATCGTTGGTCAATGATTTTATTACTATTTACTCTTGTGCTATGCCTATTATCGGTGTTTGAACTTAATTTAAGAAATGGACTGGTTTCTGGATCGTATTTACCGTTTAGTATCTTGTATGTCTCAATTATGTCCCCTCGGACCCTCTATATGATAATGTTAGTAGCTTTAAGTTTTTTCAATCTTTCCGGGTAGCTTAATTTATTGAATCTAGATACCTGGCGTGTTTCCCTTTTTTGTACATTTTCGATTTTGTGAATGGATTTCTTTTTGAAAGGTGCCCATACTGAACTAGCATAGTCTAAGTGTTTTCTCACTAATGTTTTGTAATGTGGTATAAAGATTTTTTCATTTAAGTTTGTCCTTCTGATTGCAGCAAAAATTGAGTTAGCTTTGTTCACTTTTTCGCATATGTGTCTTTCAAAGGTTAAATCTGCATTAATAACTACTCCAATATCTTTCTCTTCTTTGCATCTGCTAATATCATGACCTAGTAGTTTATAACTTGTTTTGTCATCTCTTACCCCTCTACTTGTATTTATGTTTGCATTTTTCTGGATGGAACTTCAACAGCCATTTATCACTCCATTTCTCGAGATGTTTAAGGTCATTTTGTAGTATATTTTGAACTAATTTGCTTTCAAAAATTCTGAAGATTTTTGTGTCATCCACGAATAAGTAGGCATCTGATGTCACGCAATCAGGCAAGTCATTTATGGATAGAACAAATAACAGGGGGCCTAAAACTGAGCCTTGTGGAATTACTGATGTTTCATCTTTCCACTCTGCTGTTTCTCAATTCACTGATACTCGTTGTTTTCTATAAGACAGAAAATCTGTAATCCAATCTAGGATTGGATTTGTTATCCCAAAATTCTCGATTTTCTTAACGATTCGCCTGTGGGGTACTTTAGAGAAGGCTTTCATGAAATCTGTATATATACAGTCAATCTCATGGTCATTGTCTATAGCTTCTGTTTATTCATCTATAATTACCTCTAATAGTTGTTGATGATGTTGGTCTCCCAGAGATAAAACCGTATTGCTTGTTTGAAAATAGTTCATTTTCTTTCATATAGTTAATTATATTTTCTCTTATAATTTTCTCCATTATTTTACAGACAACTGATGTGAGACTAACTGGTCTGTATTTTTTTGCTTGTGATTTATTCCCCTTTTTGAATATTGCACTCACTAGGGAGCTTTTCCAAACATTTGGAACTACTTTTTGTGTTAAAGATTGACATAAAATGATGCCTAGTGATTCAGCTATACCTTCCTTGACTTCAAACAGCAGTTTAGGGTGTAGATTATCAGGGCTAGGTGATTTGTCTGTTTTTATTTTCTGTAGGTGTTTCAAAACCAAATCAGTGCCAATATTTAATTCCTCTATTTTCAAGATATGGAATATGCTTAGGTTATGAAACATAACCTTGTGGTTCATTAGTGAACACGCTTGTAAAATACTCTGATATTGTTTGTTATCATCTGTTTTTTTTCCGATTTTCCATCTTCTGTGTCTACATGTATGTCTCCTATACCTTCCCTGATCTTGGATTTGGATTTTATGTAGCTCCATATGGCTTTATGGTTTGTCTTAGCATTTTCAGATAATCCTTACTCGAATAATTTCTTTTGTTTGTTGACTGATGTTTTTGCCTGGTTGTCACGGATAGACGAGAGCTGACTTAGGAGTTTGTACTTACAGATAATAAATGACTACTTCTTTAAACAAAATAACAATTTAATATTGTACAAATTTACAAATATAAATAAATGAAATCAAATGAAATAATAATGTCAAATGTTTAATGAACTGTTCCTTCTTTATATTTAGCTTTGAAATCTGGATAACGATACTACGGAATTTTACGTATTTGGTTTTTGGTAACTACACAAAACTGGCCCAACATAAGCGGTGTACACATTACGGCTGCCCTATTGTCTAGACTCGACTCCAAATATTGTAGGTTGCCAAACTATTGATGAAAAACATGGAACGTCGCACCGTCAACAGGTGTCACCACCATTTGTAATATATCTCCATACTTTACTAATCAAAACTACATACATCTAACCCGAAACTGGGACCTATTGAAATACATACTGTACGTTAAAATACAATACTATACTCAAGAAATATACATAACTATGTTTATGTATTACACATGTCGCATAAATAATGACAAATACTTAGTACGACTACTTATGTTCAATCTATAGAAGATTACAGCATATTGAATAATGCATTACTTACACTCAAATAATTACGGCATATCGTATAATGCCTTACTTTACAAGTCACATAATTGACTTTATTGTATACTATCATTATACAATTACTACACACAATATACAGCTTTTAACGCTGAATATACATTTATGCTTATACGTTGCATATTACTTTACATACTTATGGAGATACATACATCATTGCATTATCGTACACAAACGTTCCTAAAATACCAAACGATTTCGACACTCGAATATTTACTACAACCGAAAACATATAACCGTGTTAAACTTTCATTATAATGAACATTAATTAACTTGTGATATTTACAAAATAGCAATGTCAAAAATTCCAATTACAATTTAAATAATTATTCTATATTTGCGTTGTTGCAGAAAACTGAACACTTTAGAACGAATAATGATTAAATAAATAAGAATAAATTGAGTCCTACCTCAGAAATCCAGTGTGTGTGTCCACGCCACATTGTAAACTAACTTTATACAAAACATATCTGGCCACACCTTGACTCGTTAAGGTGTTACCTGAGAGTGAATAGTCAGCTCATCAAATACAGGTATCACATGTTACTCAACCCGTTCAACAAGTTTACAGGTAAATGCCCAAGTAAATAGTTGACACTACCTAATTAATTAGATGTAAAATGTGGACATGTATTATACACTGAAGTCTGCAGAATATAGCATTTATAAGATACTGACGCTCTGCAAATCGAAATAGAATTAACAACCAAAATAACAACATATATGTGAGTAACCAAAGTCACCCTGTGACAGTTCCTCCCCACAAAAAGAAGTACGAAGTACTGATAATAATAAAAAAAAAAACAACATATAAACAGAAATAGATTTACATACAAAAATCCATCAATACAAATAAACTAGTCCAAATCAAAAAGAAACTATTCATACTAACGACACTACCGGACAGTACTCGACTCTTGACCAGGTCCAAATAAAATACCAACCGACCCTTACAAAAAATCGACATATACTCACCTAAAAGATGAATAAGGATCATTATCAGGTCTAGTCGCCCCACAACTTACCTATTCAAAGTGTTATATCACGACATATCCTGCCCACAACATCACGGTTTGTCACCATTTCAAATCTAGTCCTGTGATATTTAGACTGTTCAACAAAATAAAACTAAAACTATCAAATCTTCACTACTTACTATTCATTATAAGACAAAACACTAATATTTACATCCTAAACCCTACTGAGATAATCTGCACCCACATTATCTATACCTTTAACTGCTACAATTCTGTGCAATATGTCCATTCTTACCACACCTAAAGCACTTTCTATCCCTAACAGGTACAAATGAAGTACGTTCTGCTGGTTTTATACTTCTCTGTTCTTTCTTTGTACTATAATCACCTGCTTCCGGACCACTTTGGTTTCCTACTGAAGATGTGTTCGACTGATTACCTTTATCTATATGATTGGAAGCACTAGTATGTCTTGCCTCACGATACTGATCAGCTAAAGCTACCATTTTCTCTAAAGAATCTGGTATTCTCTCTTTCAAAAACAAAGACAAGTCCTTCGAACATATATGTAGAAACTGATCCCGTATAATCAAGTCATACAAACTTTTATAAGTATTTTCTGTATGTGCCATATCAATCCAACGCTTAAAATAGCTATCTAACCTAACAGAAAACTGTATAAAAGTCTCACCTGGCTCTGGTCTGCAACTTCTAAATCTACGTTTAAATACTTCTTCAGTCATATCATACCTTTTTAGTAGAGCATCTTTCAAAGCTGGATAATCAAGAGCTTTATCAACTGGCATAAGTGCATATACATCAAGAGCCTTGCCCTTCAATAACGCACTAAGATGAGTGGCCCAAATATCAGGTTTCCACTTTTGAGCAGTAGCATAACGCTTAAATCTCCTAAGATAACTATCTATCTCATCCTTACCTTCTTCAAAAGCTGGAATTTTAGGTCCACGAACTGTATCATGTGACCCCCTGTACTTACTAATTGTGGTAACTCAGCTTGTTTATTTAACTCTTCCATTTTCTGACTATGCGTCAACTTTTGTAGTTCCCATTCATTCTCAACCTTAGCTTTCTCAATCAACGCTTTTTCTATAGCTGCTTTCCTATCTAGTTCGTCTTTCTGTTCTTGCCTTAAAGCAGCCCTTTCATCTCGGACCCTATCCTGCTGATCTTTAACAAACCTTCTCAACTTATCATCTTCATACCCTAATGAAATACCCAAATCTCTAATCTGTTGAATCTGTTCCATCTTGAACAGTCAACAAACCAAACATCAATTTCAAAAAACAAAACTCCAATACCCAATGCACCTACTGCAACCCCCAGCGTACTACAATCAATTACTAAATATATGTAAGTACCGATACTCACAGTTTACAATGTAGAGCAGAAACAACACCAAACCTCCAAGGCACGAACCAACATAGACACAACTGTGAAATCTGGGTCCCAAATATTCAGTTCTCCTCACAAACACCTGAAACTATACAATTCAAATATATAATAAAACAATACAAATGGAAAAATACATGGTGGAAAAAAAAATATACAATCAAAAAAACATGAGATTGAAAATTTAACTTAAATGAAAACTCTCTAAGCGTTTTAAACAAATCCCACTTCTGACACCAATTGTCACGGATAGACGAGAGCTGACTTAGGAGTTTGTACTTACAGATAATAAATGACTACTTCTTTAAACAAAATAACAATTTAATATTGTACAAATTTACAAATATAAATAAATGAAATCAAATGAAATAATAATGTCAAATGTTTAATGAACTGTTCCTTCTTTATATTTAGCTTTGAAATCTGGATAACGATACTACGGAATTTTACGTATTTGGTTTTTGGTAACTACACAAAACTGGCCCAACATAAGCGGTGTACACATTACGGCTGCCCTATTGTCTAGACTCGACTCCAAATATTGTAGGTTGCCAAACTATTGATGAAAAACATGGAACGTCGCACCGTCAACAGGTGTCACCACCATTTGTAATATATCTCCATACTTTACTAATCAAAACTACATACATCTAACCCGAAACTGGGACCTATTGAAATACATACTGTACGTTAAAATACAATACTATACTCAAGAAATATACATAACTATGTTTATGTATTACACATGTCGCATAAATAATGACAAATACTTAGTACGACTACTTATGTTCAATCTATAGAAGATTACAGCATATTGAATAATGCATTACTTACACTCAAATAATTACGGCATATCGTATAATGCCTTACTTTACAAGTCACATAATTGACTTTATTGTATACTATCATTATACAATTACTACACACAATATACAGCTTTTAACGCTGAATATACATTTATGCTTATACGTTGCATATTACTTTACATACTTATGGAGATACATACATCATTGCATTATCGTACACAAACGTTCCTAAAATACCAAACGATTTCGACACTCGAATATTTACTACAACCGAAAACATATAACCGTGTTAAACTTTCATTATAATGAACATTAATTAACTTGTGATATTTACAAAATAGCAATGTCAAAAATTCCAATTACAATTTAAATAATTATTCTATATTTGCGTTGTTGCAGAAAACTGAACACTTTAGAACGAATAATGATTAAATAAATAAGAATAAATTGAGTCCTACCTCAGAAATCCAGTGTGTGTGTCCACGCCACATTGTAAACTAACTTTATACAAAACATATCTGGCCACACCTTGACTCGTTAAGGTGTTACCTGAGAGTGAATAGTCAGCTCATCAAATACAGGTATCACATGTTACTCAACCCGTTCAACAAGTTTACAGGTAAATGCCCAAGTAAATAGTTGACACTACCTAATTAATTAGATGTAAAATGTGGACATGTATTATACACTGAAGTCTGCAGAATATAGCATTTATAAGATACTGACGCTCTGCAAATCGAAATAGAATTAACAACCAAAATAACAACATATATGTGAGTAACCAAAGTCACCCTGTGACACTGGTTTCTGACATTATTGTATTCAGCTCTTGTTTCTGTATCTTGTTTAGTTATAATCTTTTTGTATAGTATATTTTTCCTTCTAATTAACTCTCTGTTATTTTGTCTATTGGGAATACATTTTTCTTTTTACCTATTTGTTTCATAGTTTTTGTTGGTACAAATCTGTTTTCTAATTCCCTTAAAATGGTTAAAAATAATTCCAGTTATTATCAATGGAAATTTCAGCATTTAGCTTATCATGACAGTCTATTTTATTCGGGTCTTGAATAAAATCTTTGTAATTTCCATGATTATACAGTTTAGCTATTTTTGGTGCTCTTTTTATACTTAAATAACAGTTAAATTCAAGGATAGGACGCAGTGGTCATTTTTTCATCTCTTCTCCGTTTGTAATTAGTAAATCCAGTGTATGGGGTGTGTCAGCTCCTCTCCATCGTGTTGGTTTTGTTGTGTGTTGGTATAGAAAATTGTCTTGGTGTGCTTCCAGAAATTTATTTTCAATGCTATTTGGTCTTTCTCCCTTTGTGTTCCATGTTTCTCAATTGATTTCAGGATAATTAAAATCTTCCATAATGAGTGTGTGGGAGTACCCCATATCTGTTGCCTCTGACATTAGGTTTATTAGATTATCATTGTCTTCCTTTGAACTGTTGGATTGGGTTCTATATATCAGACCTACAAGGAGTTTATCATTTTGATTAAGTTTTACCTTTTTAAATATACTTTCTTGAAACTCTTCTCTTCATTGTGATTTCTGCAGCTTCTAGTTTGGAGTCTACATATATTAAAAGGCCTCGTCCTTCATCTGACTTTATGTTTTTCTCGAATATTTTGTAATGTCCTACCTCTGGTAACGAGTATTCCGTTGATGGTTTATATCTGTTAGCTTTTGGTTTTACTTTTGTTATACCAATTATATTTGGTTTGTTGTCTCTTGTTCGGACGATCAATTCTGACATTTTGTTGAATAGCTGATCTGCATTATTATAAAAAATAGTTCAATTTGGGTAGAACTGTAAAGTTATTTACATTGCCGTTAAAAAACCTTCCCCTTCTTGTGTACATTTATATTAAATAAAGGCAACAGTAGTATACCGCTGTTCAAAACTCATAAATCCATGGACAAAAAACAAAATCGGGATAACAAACTAAAACCGAGGAAAACGCATTAAATATAAGAGGAGAACAACGACATAACACTAAAATGTAACACACATAGACAAAATCCCACGAGAATAATATATATAACATCAAAACCAAATACATGAGTTTGGGATAGACAAGTACCGTGACACGTCTTATCGCAATGTGAATTTACACTCAAAAATAAGAGAAAACAAACGACACAACGTTATAATGTAATACACACAGAAACGAACTATAATATAACAATGACCATATTCCTGACTTGGTACAGGGCATTTTTAAAGGAAAAAATGGTGGGTTGAACCTGGTTTTGTGGCATGCCAAACCTCGCACTTTTATGGCCATGTGAAATATAACATCAAAATGACAACACAGGACTACAATATAAATAAATTGGAGAACACAATTAACAAAGAATCACACGAACAACAGCCAACAAAAGGCAACAAGTTCAAAATTTTAATACGCCAGAAGTGTATTTTGTTCACACAAGACCTATGTGTGATGCACAGATACAAAAGTTTGAAAGCCGAAACGAGTACAAAGTTGAACAGCATCGAGGACCAAAAGATCAAAAAGGTTGTGCCAAAAACGTCAAGGGTTTTCTGTTAAGTTACCAGAAAATCCCTATAATTTAGAGTAATTTATACTTTTGCAAACAGTAAATTTAATAAAATGAATATTCAAAAGATGTACATGATAAAGCTGAAGTATTAACTAATTACAGGAAACAACTGAAATACATTTACATAACCAGACATTTGAAACACAAAAGTAGACACATCCGAATACGTTTAAACCTCTACGCCAAGTGACGTCCTATTTGAAACTGAAAAATGACGAAAAAATGACGTCATTTGAATTAGTAAAACAGAGCATCAAAAAATGAAAAATGACGTCACATAAGAATGAATAAGATAGAATAAGGATTAATTTAAGATTATATATTTGAACTAAATACTGATATTGCATTTAATAACAAAGTACATTTTAATTCTTATTTATATAAAACTGAGGTAGCAATTAACTATATTATAAAACTATGTCCGGTTTGCTATGAATCTAACTTCAAACGTAAAATATCGTACTGATTACTTTGAACGAAATCAAATCTGATAAATGAAGGCGGTGATTAATTTTCTTTACCATAACACATAAATATAATAGAAAAGACGTCAACACATTTGACAAAATCCGATGAGAATTACAAATATAACATTAAACATTTAAACTAAATACATGAATTTGGGATGGATAAGTACCGTACCACGTCTTATAGTAATGCGAGTTCACACTCGGCAAAATAGTCACAATCGGGAATAAGTCACGTTTGGTAATTTAAAGATTAGACGACATTATGACAAAACACAATCTACCATGTGGTAAAAATGTCCTTAGCTAGTTTGGTCAACGAAACATCGTATGGATCCACCAAATCGTGATGGTGTCCATAAAATTTACGGAGTGTCAATTTTAATCTGTCCTCCTCATAACTTTGTTGGAGCAGTTTCTGCGTAAGGAGCACACTCCTGTATATGAAGTCCGTATAGTGTGAACAAGCACGAGAATAACGTATCAATTGTGATATGTAAACACCATACGAAGGGGCAGAGGGTATGTTACTGCTGAGAAATGGGAAATTGATAATTGGGAAGTTGAAATCGTCCCGTTTATCATAGATTTTCGTGTGAAGTCGTCCATCTACGTCAATATTGAGGAAAAGATCAAGGTATGAAGCAGTCTGAAGCAACATTGCTTGTCCCTCTTCTTATTTTTTTATTTTGACTACTTTCCTCGCCCATGGCGGTCCCCGCACTTTGAACAGGAATGTTGCCTTAAATACTAGGAATACTGCAAGGAGGTTTGTACTATTTTGTTTTTCTTTTATATAGTTATTCAGTATTCTGCTTATAAGAATTGCCGACATTTTATGTATTTTTTGTAATGCCGCTGATCGAGAGAAAAAGGGTCACAGAATTAAAAAAAAAACAGTTTATCCCTGTCACATGTTTATGTAAAAATTCATGAATACTTTTCTTCTTTTCCCTACCCTGCTCTGCTGGATGGGATACACAAATTCTTCTATGTATGTCCATCAGTTAACATTTCAATCGCTATTTTCTGAGGAACTTGAAGGTATGTAGGAGAGTTTATAATAATGGGTTTTTATAATGTTTTCCCTTTCATCTCATCAATATCTTATAAACCATAAGAAAATGTGTTGAAATTACTAATGAGAACTAACTACCAAACTTAAAATGAATTTGAAATGACCAATTAAGACCCCGTATAGCATTAAATAATGAGAAAATCCCATACTGTTTACTTGCCTATAAAAGGTCCGAGATTTCCTATATTTGTCACGGTTCTAATCATTACGTCTTCAATTAATCCATTATACAAGGAAATCATATTACTTTTGCCTTATATGTATTCTGAGATTCAGGAGCGAAAGATTTTTTTCCCGTTTATATACACAACTTGATCAACTCAAATCGCAATTCAAGTTATGTTACCATATATTTAGGTTTACCTTGCTAAAATGGCAAGTCAGACAACTATTGTTTGCTTCTGAAGTGTTTTTAACTGGTGATTTTTTTATCAAAAGACCAGAGTATGGAGAATTTAAGAGAAGTTGCATTTGGAAAACGAACAAAAGAAAGTTCAGTCTTTTATAGTAGTAATTTAGCTTTCGATGGAAATTTTGATACAATATCAAGTACACAATTTGAAGAGATGCCATACTTGGAGGTTGATTTAGGAAACCAATATCAAAAGTTTTCGACAGGGAAGATTGTTGTGGTAAGTAGAAAAATATATCTCCCTCTATCATATGCATATCATTAATGGAATTACATATAAACAGAAGATATGGTATGATTGCCAATGAGAGAACTCTCCACAATAGACCAACTGCCACAGAAAGTAACAACTATAAGTCACCATACGGCCTTCAACAATGAGCAAAGCTCATACCGCATAGTCAGCTATAAATGCCCAGACATTACAAATAATAAAAAAATTCAAACGAGAAAACTAACAGCCTAATTTATGTTAAAAAAACGAACAAACATATGTAACATATTAACAAACGAAAACCATCGAATCCCTTGTTTACATGTTCTCACATGGTCCTCTTGTTACCAGTTATTACTGAACTCTTAATAGATGTAGCTGATCTGCTTTCAATTCTTGAACACGAGAAATCAAAGAGTATGAATAAATATAGTAACGCTCAAAATCAAAATATGTATTTGGCAGGTTTCAGTGAGACGTCTTCTGGTGAACTGTTACCATATGATGTAAAACATGAAACTCAATTCAAATCATGTGTCTACTGCACATCAAAATGTTTTCATAATATCAATAAGTATATCTACTTGATGCCCTCATAAAAAAGATACAAAATCGAAAGATAAACATTAGATGACATCTACTATATTTTTCTGTTGATCTGAAAACAAAACGTATTCTTTGCTAGGCTCTGAGTGTGTGATAATCTTTTTTTTTAAACTTCGCATTTCCTGTGATCTGTCAAAACGCACTGTTATTGATCAAAATGAACAGTTTAGCAAAATCAAATATTTCAGGAGAACGACTTCATGACTTAGACATAACAATTGGACCATCACACAACCAAATGTCGTTATGTGCTCATTACAAAGGACCGGGTCGCAACGGAGAACACCTTGCTTTTACATGTCACCATACCAACAAATATGCACGTTACGTGAAGTTGACGATAAAGGGAAAAAACTTTCTACAAGTTGGTAAAGTAAAAGTGTATGCTGTTGTAGATTTAAAATGAAGTGATAAAACACTTTCAAACTATTGTCATAAATAAAGCTTTAACTAATCATTTTCATTGAAAAATACCAGTACCAGGTCAGGAATATGACAGTTTCAATTTGTTCTATTGTTTGTTATCGTCGAGGAGCGTAAACCTTTGAGTTCGTATTTTTTTATGGTATATAATTTTTATTTCCAAATAAGCACTGTTTGATCTGAGCGTCACTGATGAGTCTTTTGTGGATGAAATGCGCAACGAGCGTATCAAATTATTAGCTTGTTATCTTTGATAACTTATTTTCACCACTGGCTCATTGCCACTGCTAGTGGACGTTACGTCCCTGATGTTACCACCAGCGCATAAGTCAGGACTTTGGTGTTGACATGAATAAATAAAATATGAATTGTTAGAAAAACTAAGGATTTTCTTATCACGCGTATTTGGCAGAACATTTGAAAATTTTGAGTCCTAAATGCTCTCCAACTTTGTACTTGTTTCGGTTTCCTGCCTATTTTGATATATTCGTCAATGATGAGTCTTAAATGCCTGGTACCTTTGATAACGATTATCATTTCGCTCAATTCTATGGTAGTCTACAATTGTGATACTGTCAAATGGTAATCACACAAAACTGTCTTTCAAACAAATTTGATGTAATTAGTTACGACTCATCAGTGCCGCTCAGATCAAAATAGTTAGAAAGCCAAACAAGTACAAAAATGAAGAGTATTAAGGACCCAAAATTCCAAAGAAAAGTTTTGTAAACAAGAAATTTAAAAAGATGACTACGTAATTAATATACATGTCAACACCAAAATGCGAAACGTTCATCCAGATATAAATGTGAATTTCAATATTTTACAATTTAATTCTTGACGTTTAACTATGTTAGCTTTGCTTTAATGCTAAACAAGACTCATCACTAGCCGCTCTCACTCAATTGTATAACGGCTCAACTAATAAAAACAAAACACTACAAACAGTTATATTTCACAAAATATGGTGTAAAGGTAAACTACAAGCCATGCAAAAATAAATTAATAATCCAACAAGCGACAAGCAATCAGTATCAAACAAACAGAGACAAAAACACATTTGGATTAGCAACATTTAAGTAAGCCGTACATTTTCACTTTATAAATAGATAAATATAAATTTTAATTTTAAACATATTTAATTATAGTGGATTGGGAAACAAGTTTTGCAACTTATATTAATGCCTTTCCACTTTGCGGGTGCGAGTGCTGCCTTGTAGCGGCAATAACCTGCTCTTTTTTCGAAATATAAATGCATTAATGCAGTAGTAAGTGGCGGATGGTTGGTTAACAAAATCAAAATTAACATTTAAATGTGTCGCAAAAATCCAACACTTTAAAAAAAAATAATATGAGCGTCTTATGTCCAAGTGACATCAACCAATCAGAATAAAGAATACTTAGAAACATTTTTCTAGTAAAATATAACCAGTGGTTCGCAATGTAATATAAATTTTTTAATCATAATTCAATTACAATTTCCAGGCTTCTCAAAAATTAACCTAAAAGTTACTTAGTACACTCAGTATCAATATACGGCACAATTGATAAAAAAAAAACATTCCAACAACTGTCTCTTTTGTTCACGTATCGTTGTAAATATAATTGAATTCAATGCGACTGTCATGCAAGTGAGAGGTTTAATTATATAAAACCAGGTTCAATCCACCATGAAAATGCTTGTACCAACTCAGGATTATGAGAGTAGTTATCCATTCGTCTGATGTGTTTTATCATTTGATTTTGCCATTTGATTAGGGACTTTCCGTTTTGAATTTTCCTCGGAGTTCAGTATTTTTGTGATTTGATTTTTTTCCAAAAACAAGACGAAGATAGCTGGATTTACAAAGTAAAACCTAAATGAATATGAGAGTAACACGATAGGTGTCACATGCTTACTTTTCCGGTGCTTCTGGAATCCTATTATTTCTGTTGTTTTGGTGGCTCAGTCTGAAGACTTCCATTTGTGTTTTGTGTACTCTTGTTCGTGTTTTCGTCGTTTTTCGTTTCTTGCCATGACATTATCAGTTTGTTTTCCACTGATGAGTTTGGGTCCGTTTAATATCTTACGCCTCGCTTTGTCAGTCTAACAATTGTCTATAATAAATCTACATGACTGTATGTTTTATAAGAATCTGTACATTTGATTGGCAAACAACAATAGCTAAGATTCTGAAATATTGTTATAGTTCTCAATTAAATGCAGGTTCATATCAATGAACTTGATATAGCAAGTCATCGGAACGCATTGTAAAGCGATCAAAAAGCTTGAAGTGACACGTTATTTCAACGTTACAGCCTATAAATATGTCTATAATACATTTTATTATTCTTTCATTTACGTTAATAGCATATTGTACAAATGAGCTCCGACCAGTACATTAACAACAACATAACATGTAGTGTAAGGGGTAAGTTTCCTGATGAGTGATAAGCTTAACCTGTTAGAGAGTTCGCAAAACACATAGAGTCAATGTAGTAAAATGGGGCATATTGATATTACATTTAGATCTATACATAATATTTATAGCTGTATGTCGATCCCTTTTTAAACAATAAAAACAGACAAAATGAAATATTAGACTGTATCAACCATGGATGGTAAATGTATGATGCATTTTCAAAAAAAGCATTGTTCAGTTGTAAGCTATTAAAAAAGTAAGCAATAGTAAAAACTTGTTATCCGAAAAAGTTCCCAGTTACATGAAGGATTTGTTTGCCGTTATTTTACCCATTCTGTTGTGCATCAGTATGATTTTTGTACTTGTGTCTTGCTATGAATCTTCATTCACACATTTCTTGTGATATTGTGTATATTTGAACGTAATGTAATGCAGACTGTATCGAACTGATCGATTTGCATTTGTTGACTGGACCGGCCCCCCTCTGATGTCAGTCAGTGGGCCCCCACTTATGCAAATTTCTGGATCCGCCACTGTGAATGGCTATCACAAATCGGTTGATCTAAAAGATATGTTGGTGTCTGAACTAACTAACGGAATTTGCACTACGTCTCATATTGTAGTTTTAGCTCTATATCGAATGTCTACTGCGAATCGAACGTGACCGATTCTCGAATCTGACTACTTTGCCCAGTGTGAATTTACATGTACATTGCTATACGACGTATTTCGGTATAAATACATCCAACGTAAATGTATTGATTTATAATGTTTCTGTTATGTGATTTGTTGGATATTGTGTTATGTGTTATGTCTAAATAATTACATTAGATGTATGTTTCATTATAATACTTTATTCTGATTGACTAACTGCACATCACATGTTATTCCTTAAGCAATTGCATTACTCAATAATAGTTAAGCAGCTTACCACACAAATCATGCAAATGGTGATACAAGCATGAAACTTTGTAAGAACATGCCATTAGGTGTATGTAATCATATTAGGGGGGTAGCCACGAAAAAAAATCATCCGATCATGGCGGCCATCTTGGATTTTCGAAATGACGTCTTCACAGGGAACAGACATCATATGTATGGCCCGTTTCGCTTGTATTGTATCCAAAATGTTACAAAATGGAGTAAATCATTGTTATATAAGATAAAGTATCACTTTCGGTCAAATACCGGTCGATAACCCACTCCTGGTTTTATGAATATCCCGAATATGACTGTTTTACAACCCAAATAATGTCAGTCGTTATATTCCACAAATCTACGAATAATCTTTGATTGCTACATTAGGTTCAATAGGTTATAGACCGATAGAGGGAGTAATTTTAGTCTAGTTAACCTTTTTGAGAGTGTGTGTTCTCATTGTTATAAGACGTGTCGCAGTACTTGTCTATCCCAAATTCATGTATTTGGTTTTGATGTTATATTTCAGTTATTCGCATAGGATTTTGTCTAATGCTTAGTTCGTTTCGGTGTGTGTTTTACATTTTAATGTTGTGTTGTTGTTCTCCTCTTATATTTAATGCGTTTTCCTCCGTTTTAGTTTGTTACCCCGATTTTTTTTTTTTGTCCATGGATTTATGAGTTTTGAACAGCGGTATACTACTGTTGCCTTTATCTATCCACCGTTCATAATTTTAGTTACGAAGTTTTATTTGCAATTCTGATCGGATATTGATTTGAAGGAATTCTATCCCTATTACTAACACATGCAGTTTATAATAATACTGTTGTTAATACATCAATTAATGAATTAAATGCCCTCCCTATCCCTCTTAATATTTTGCGATTAAACTACGGAGAGGGTATTGAAAGTACAAAGAAAAAAGAAAATGCCAAGTACCATAATTTGTGTAGGATAAAGTTCAATAATACTAAACTTGAGAGAGGCCAGAAACGCAATATGTCACCGATACCATCCGGAAGTTATAGTGATGGTACGTCTCTTCAACTTTTTAGGCGTACTCCTCGTTCTATTAAAGATCAACAACAAAATCCAGTTGAAAATGTGCATAAAAGTTTCATTTGTGATAAAGAGTGACCTTTATCTGTCTTAAGAGAGGCAATGGCAATGAAACTAAACCAACGACTAGTGGATTGTGCAACAGCTCTTCGGGATAAACAACTGTTGGCAAAGCTGAGTAGTGGTGATGTTATAGCACAAGAGATGAAGTATCACCCGTCTTGTCTCGCAGCTGTATCCATATAACAAAGTGAGATCAAAGAGACAAACAGAGATCGAAAGCAATTGCACACAGGAGGAAACAAAATGAAAGAAACTGCATTAGCTGAGCTGGTCACATACATTTTTGAAACTCAAAGAAACTCTGAAGAGTATGTTGTCTTTCGATTAGCAGACCTGGCAAACCTGTGCGAGGAAAGATTGGCACAACTTGGTTCTTCTTCTGCACAGGTACATTCTACTCGACTGAAGGACAAGCTATTGCAAAAGATGCCAGAATTGAAAGCACACCTAAAGGGCAGAGGTGTACTTTTGATGTTTGAAAAAGATATAGGACCAGCTATAGAGTTTGCCTGTGATTATAATGACACCATGGACTGTTACGCTTTGCAAAAACTAGGAAATGACATCTTATAGATACATTATTTCAACATGGGTTATGTATCTCTTACGATCGGGTACGGGAAATTTCAACTCAACTAGGTGAAGCTGTTGTTGAACGTTATTTAAATGAAGGTGTGGTATGCCCGCCTTTCTTAAAGGGCAGCTGTTTACCACAGCTGCAGTCGACAACATAGATCACAACCCAAGCTCAACAACATCAAAATCATCTTTTCATGAGACCGAAATCTCTATTTTTCAACATCCAATTAAAGATAATATCGGTGTTAGAAGGGATGAGTTAATATTACCTACACATAAACCAAAATCTAAAAAGGTATCTGAACTCCCTGCTGCTTATATGAATATAAAACCTGCATATCTTAAAACCAAACCAGAACCTCTCATGCTGCCTGCCTATATTACTAATATATTTAACCACAATTATCTATTCATGAGTTTGCAAAATGAGTATGAGTGGTTAAATACGGTGAGGTTAACAAGTGAAGATATAACGTCCGAAAATATTTCATGGTCATCATTTCATTCTTCAGAGACGCGGACCAGCTGTTGAAATGAGTCTTATACTGCTTAATGCCATTATTTCAAGAACAAGCTCACTCAGTTGCTACCATAAACATTCGATGGATAAGCTCAGGGATGTTGTGTCGTTTCTTAATCCTGGTCAAACTCCAGTGATTACAGCAGACCAACCGCTATTTGTTTTGGCAAAGCAAATTAAATGGAAATGGCCAAATGAATACGGTGAAAACAAATTCGTTGTTACGTTCGGTGGATTACATATTGAGATGGCATGACGGGAAATATTTAATGATGTAACCGAGGTTTTTGAACGATTAAGTAAGAAACCTGTATTGGTCAGTGACGCTGATATGGAGTTGAAAGAGGCATTTGTTGTGGTTATGTACGACAGAACTACAACAACATTTGACATCAACGAATCCAGACTTGAACTATTTGCACGCAAGCAAAGACAGTATGACACCATTCGACCCACTAGAGCTGCACTGCTTGATCATACCAAACTAGCTACATACCGAGGTGGCCATGTATGGGGACAGGCAGTCACACATGATCAACATCTACCTAGTCCTGGTGATTGGGAATGGGTTAAGGAGAACGCAGATGGAATGTGGATTTCTAATTGGAAACAATTAGCAGCAATTGCTGCATCTTGCCATGAGTTACACAAATATGGCTGCAAGAAAACTTGTTCTGGTAATTGTAAGTGTTACAAAGCTGGCTTGACCTGTACAACATTGTGTTCATGTAGCTGTTAAAACGGAATACATTGGAAAATATTGATTATTACACTAATCATTCCTCCAGCATGTCTAACATAATTACCGATATATCAAACGGAAATTTTGATCGTATATCTATACCACTATTATTTCACTCGAGTGTACGAACTTTTTCGACCCAAACCGGAAGTGGTGATTTTTTTTTACAATTGTTGTCTGTTTGACATATTTTCATATCATTTTATTGTATTTCAAATAGTTTTCATGACCTATATAGCGTTGAAAATGGTAAGAACAGTTTTTCAATCTCCACGATCGAGCAAAATGATGTCAATTTTGAATTCAAGATGGCCGCCGTGAAAAAAATCGAAAACATGTTGGCTACCCCTCTAATATGATAAAGTACTTCCTAATGAACGTCTATGCCAAATCCCTTACTTGTATCACCATTTGCATGATTTTGTCAAATTTCGGTACTAAGCCGCCCTACTATAAAACTTTTCATTCGTGATAACACGTGGTCCCACAATAAAGTGCACAGGTGAATTAAATAAAAAAATTAAAAAATTCGTGTTTTCGTGATCATAGCTAAAAAATGTAATTATAAGTATTGAATGCTTCTTTTTGTAACTTTATAGGGTTGTAAAAGCGTTCACCGTGCGTACATTTTTAGAATGAAGCGCGGAAGCGCTTCATACAAAATGTACTTCGGTCAACGCTTTTACACCCCAATTAAGTTACAAAAATAAGCATTCAATTCTTAAATGTTTGTGGTTTGAATTTTGTATTTTCGGAACATTTTACAAACGTCTTGTCACTATAGTCGATTTAATTTTAATTTGTCATGAAAAGTGCATTGTGTTAGTCCAAATAATTATGACGTTGTCACAGCTTTCTTTTCAAATTAGCTTTTTAATACTGCCATAATCATGATAATTGTTTTGTGAAAATAGTTGTATGAATGTCAGAATTATATATTCGTCACTGTTTTAGATTAGTTTTATTTACATACAAGAAATTTCTTGGTATTCCTAAACGGAAGATTATATAGACAGAAGATGAAAAGATATATGAAGATGTGGTGTGAGTGCCAATGAGACAACTCTCCATCCAAGTATACTAAACAACGAAATTATTTTCATTTACCAGTGTACTATATGACGTAATTTTTTTTTCAAATTCGATGTTTTTCTAAAATTTTTACATTTCAAAGCAGTTTAATACTTTTACTTTAATAATTCATCCCTTATTTTTCATTTACTCTGTATTTGCATTGTATCAAAGATCAAATTTATCCGTTTATTCGTTAAGTGTGTGTTTATTTGTTTCCCTTCGTTTTTTGATTGAGTTAAATCATTCCAATTGATGTTTTATAGTGTGCTTTTCTATGTTGTGATGGTATGCTACTGTTTCAGAAAAGGGAGAAGGTTTAGTGCCATTAAAACGTTTAGTCCCGCTGCACCGTTGCATCTGTCCTTAGTCAGGAATCTGATGTTCAGTGGTTGTCGTTGGTTTTTGTGGTTCATACGTGTTTCTCCTTTTTTATATAGATAATGTCGTTGGTTTTCTTGTTTATAAAAAAGAAGATGTGGTATGATTGCCAATGAGACAACTATCCACAAAAGACCAAAATGACACAGACATTAACAACCATAGGTCACCGTACGGCCTTCAACAATGAGCAAAGCCCATACCGCATAGTCACCTATAAAAGGCCCTGATAAGACAATGTAAAACAATTAAAACGAGAAAACTAACGGCCTTATTTATGTAAAAAAAAAAAATGAACGAAAAACAAATATGTAACACATAAACAAACGACAACCACTGAATTACAGGCTCCTGACTTGGGAAAGGCACATACATAAATAATATGGCGGGGTTAAACATTTTAGCGGGATCCCAAACCCCCCCCCCCCTAAACCTGGGACAGTGGTATAACAGTACAACATAAGAACGAACTATAAAAATCAGTTGAAAAAGGCTTAACTCATCAGATGGACAAAAATACAAGTGGACGTGGCCCGGTACCTATACATCCCGACACAAAAAGACACAATGCACAAATCTGTGAGTACTCGCAGTTATCTGACAGCTAGTTCAAAGCCACTAACAACTAATAAAAAATCATGCAACTAAGACTAAACTATCAATCCGTACACATCCAACATCCAATGGATTAAGTGTAAAGACGTCATAAACAGCCAGAGAAAAACATGACCTTGTGCAATGCCAAGTTACAGGTATCGGCAGATTGTAGATCCATGAATATGTATATGCATAAAACATACTAGTACTATTTAGTTAGCTTTTAACTTACTGATAACAAAGTCAATATTTATACCAATAAAAACAATATTCAATGATCGTATTACAGTGTTGAATAGGTGACCTTTTTGAAAAAGATTATTTAAAAGAGCGACAAGTTTACATGGATCATTTCTAAATTTCCGGGCACGGTTAACAATATTTCCGTAAAAATGAGGATGTGCTATTCCGTTTGAAATTAGTTTTCTACAGATACAACCAAACTTCAAAACCAAGTCTTTATATCTATGGAAAAATTTAGTAAAGATTTTAAGTAATTTATGGTAACGATATCTCTGGTTTAATAATTTACCAGTAATACATAGGTTACGTTCGTTAAAATCAAAAACGTCACAACAGACACAGGCATAGCGAACAAGTTGTGAAATATAAACACCGTAAGATGGTGCCAAAAGAACATCACCATCTAAATATGTAAAATTAACAATAGGGAACGAAAAATCGTCTCTTTTGTCGTAAATTTTAGTGCGGAGTTTCCCGTTTAAAACCGAAATATCTAAATCCAGGAAAGGACAGTAGTTACCGAATAAATTTGATTTATTTAAAGTTTGAATGGTTTTACCCTAGTAATTTTTGGGGCTCTTTTATAGCATTCTGTTCTTTGTGAGCATAAGCTCCGTGTTGACCGTACCTTGACCTTTAATGGTTTATCTTTATAAATTTTGACTTTGATGGAGAGTTGTCTCATTGACCTTCATACCACATCTTCCTATATCTAATTATTGTTGTTCTGTGGTTTACATGTTGTAATGACAATTCTGTTGTTTGTGTGTGCCTTTCCTTGCGCTGAATGTTATTGTGTTTATTCATGCTCTATTCCAGTCACATACTGGTGTCGTTTTAGCGATATTTTGTAGCATTTCCATATAAGCGAAATGTTTCTCCATCCATAAAACCAGGTTCAAGCCACATTTTCCCCAGTAAAATTGTCCTAAATCAAATAAGAAATATAGCAGTAGTAATCAAATACTGTGTTTCTCTGTTTGTTAACGTTTGTTTTTGTTGCACTTCAATGTTTGTGTTGTCCGTTGCTATTCTCTTATAGTTGATGTGCTTCGCTCGATTTTAGTTTTTAACATTGACTTGGTTTTCTCTTAATAAATGTATGACTTTTGAACAGCTGTATACTACTGTTGCTGTTATATATAACATATCCAGGGTTTATTGGTGAAAGGGGGTTGTAGAAAATAGTGGTTTTTGCTTGGTTCTATGCAACGCACAATGTATTATTATGCACCGAAACAAAGTTTGATAGAACCATGTTGTATATTTTCAATGATGTCTTATTTGTTAGTAAACCTTTCCATGGCAGGTAGAATTTAGCTTCAATCTTGCATTTTTCCCCATTTTAAAAACATGTTCGGCAGTATAACGCTTGTGAAAGGGACCTCCGTTTGGTTGTTTTTAATTTATATTAGAATGCAGTATTGTTCCCCTGAGCAATATATACCTATTGTTTCATTTAACTACCCAGTCAACAGACTAACAGTGGGCCAACGTTGGCAAATTGTCGGCCCGTTGGTCGACCGTTGGTGTTGGCTGCACAACATTGGCCCAACATTGGCAAATTGTCGGTCCGTTGGTCGTAAGTTTATGTTGGCTGCACAACATTGGCCCAACGTTGGCAAATTGTCGGTCCGTTGGTCGTAAGATTATGTTGGCTGCACAACATTGGACCAACGTTGGCAAATTGTCGGTACGTTGGTCGCACATTGGGGTTGGCTGCACAACATTTGCCCAACGTTGGTCTGTTGTTGTAAATCCGTATTATTATCTCATGTTGGTTATAAAAATTCGGGCAAATGTTGGCATTATGTTAGTAGCAACATAGGGCCGATATGAAATTTTGTTTATAAAAATTGATTTTGAAATATTTCTCTTGGGAGGCGGATAATTTCGATTGCTGCATGCTTTCTGAAAAGTTAATGTTGTACCGAAAGTGTTCATCAACTGAAATTACATTCACAACTCTATGTTGGGCCAATGCTTTATTGGTGAAAGGGGGTTGTAGAAAATAGTGGTTTTTGCTTGGTTCTATGCAACGCACAATGTATTATTATGCACCGAAACAAAGTTTGATAGAACCATGTTGTATATTTTCAATGATGTCTTATTTGTTAGTAAACCTTTCCATGGCAGGTAGAATTTAGCTTCAATCTTGCATTTTTCCCCATTTTAAAAACATGTTCGGCAGTATAACGCTTGTGAAAGGGACCTCCGTTTGGTTGTTTTTAATTTATATTAGAATGCAGTATTGTTCCCCTGAGCAATATATACCTATTGTTTCATTTAACTATAGATATTTTCCCTGGAGAACATCCCATTTCAAGTCATATGAAACGAAATAATTGTTAATATAATGTTAAGAAATGTATACTTGACTAAGTCTTCAATGCACATTTTTTACATTTACATGTTTTACCAATCTGCAACGTAATATCTACAAATACTATTTCATTTAGTGATAGTTGATTGCAAGCTTATTAACTTTCGAGTTTGTTGATAATTAATACAGAATTATGGAGCTTAATGTATTATATTTGTTCTTCCGAATCAATTATCATTTTGTTATCTTCCAGTGAGGGCCTGTTTCCATTCTTTTTTAAACCTTGCCGTTGAACTGTGCATAGGCTAGGTGTTAACGAGCGGTCTCGTCGGGAATGTCTGTTCTTACTAAAAATACATCATTCTACGAAATCTAGAACGGAAAGACATTAATTCAATACCAGCTAGAATATTTTTTACGATAAATGATAGTGTTAGTACACTTGTTTTAAAGTAAAACTTGACCATTCAAGTATATAAAGCATCTTCACTTTTGTATTTCAAGTTTCATATTGCTTAAATAACTTCGTTAAGTTTATATCCCTCATTGGAACTATATTTCCCTCATTTCTGTTCTATTTGCACATTTCTTGATCATTGTGAGAAAAATATTCTTCTAATTCGTGAAATATTTGTTTTCGGCAAATGATTGGTCAAAATTTGATAATGACGTTTAATTCGCTTGGTTTCTTCTAATTTTTCCTATTGTAACGTCATGAATATAGCGAGCATGTATGGTAATGTGGCACACATCTTTCTGCAATTCTTTGAAAAATGAGGATTAAAAGCATTACAGAAACAGATTAAACCACTTGAAATCATGTTTAACGATATTTCTCCAATCTTTACAGTTACATTTTAATTTTTCAAAAAGCTCAAAAAACCTTGCGCTTTGAATATTATAATTAGACACTCATGTGTGGAGAAAAAATGTTACACACTTGTTGCAGTAATGGAAATTTATTACTAGTATTCCTTATGTTTAATTAAGTTTCCAATACAAATGTAAAATTCATGTGCATTGTACATTTTTAAATACATGAAATATCAAAATGATCAATATCTTTTTGGCCAACTTATTTGTTCTTCAATGTATTCGATCAATATTGCTTGTTCAATAGCCGAACACATTGCATGTTCATGATGTAAGTAACAGCTGAATCTTATATTTCATAAATTATGTTGTTTCCAAGAACTTGTATGTATAATGTTTTTATTTGTATTTCAAAATTGATAATGATATCAGATTTCAAAAATCAGTCGGCTCGATTTTGACATTTTACATAATAAAAGTCATTTATATTATAATTTTAATTTCGATCATTTATAGTACTTTTAACTAACTTGATAAAGTAGTAGGGGCATTAAGGCCTGATTTTGGCCCAAGAAAATAAAAGGTGTAATAAATGTTTCAAATTGGCACATAATGTTTAGAAATGCATATATGGTAAAGAAATATAAATGAAAATCATCAAGATTTTTATCTGATGACGTCACAATTACGTCATAATATGTACTGTTTTCACAAAAACAATGAAAAATACAGAATTTATGCAGTTTTCTATCTTTATTTCGGTTGTGGAAACATCGTGCGCAGCCAAGAAACAACAAAATAATTTAACAGAATCCTTATTATAACTATTGACATTATCTCACCAAATATAAAGTTGTTTCTTGGGTACGCACATACTTTTTCAATCTAAAACATACTGAAAAATTTGATGAAAAAACAAGGAAAATCAAGAAATTTTACAAAATATGCAAATTAAGTCATGATTTGTTGCCATGGTAACTTGTTCAATGGCAAAGGACAAGGTATGATAAATTAAGGGCCTTTTCTGGTCCCCCTTTTTCCAGAATTTTTAAACTTTGAAATTGAAACCCATCACGCCTGTGTAATGAACTGCAGTATCTGATCGTCCATGAAGAATCTGATTTTAAGGTGTTATGTACTCAAAATATGTTCAAACTGAGACCTTGAAAAGCCCCAAACGACAAAAAGTGTAAAAAAATCTACAATTTCGTCATGTTCGGAGACAAAATTTGACATCAGCGCCAACGAAGACTATCTTGAAATTTTCAACCATCAACTGTACTCTTATGTATCTTTCACATAATAAAATACCATGGTGGTCTACGTTCGCGCTCATGTCTAAAATTAAAAAAAAATAATTCGATTGTTTACATATTTTGACAAGTCATTATAATACGTCACAGTGAACGGCACGGGTACGAAATCATTCCGGGATCCATAATTTATCAGAATATCACGTACGGATTGTTTTATGTCGTATCCAGTCATCCAGACATGTCACTCTCTTAAAGAAATATGTTGTACGTAAAATTAGACCCATAATGATAAAAAAAACGCCTAACACTGTGCAGCCAAATACAGAGTTGTGTCCCTTGAAATATGATGAATTAATTTTTATTCATTATAATTTTCAAATATTCAACGAAATCTTACTAATGAATTTTATGGTAAATTCTCAATATATTCAAACTCTTTTTGAGGTTCTGAAGAAAATCATTTCATCAAAACGTATATCTTTTACACTTTGAAGTTTTCTATTTAACTGTAACGTGTAACCGGGTGATCAATGGATCCGTATCTGAATAAATCAGGATTTCAAGTGTTCAACTCATTTTTTTTTTCACCACAAGAAGCTGTCCTATCTAAAACAATTAACACACCCTTAAATGAATTCACAATGTCAAATATACGCCACACAATGCACATTAAATGCTATCTTTTATTTAATACTAAAATTGAGAATGAAATGGGGAATGTGTCAAAGAGACAACAACCCGACCAAAGAGCAGACAACAACCGAAGGCCACCAATGGGTCTTCAATGCTGCGAGAAACCTCCGCACCCTGAGGCATCTTTCAGCTGGCCCCCAAACAAATATGTATACTAGTTCAGTAATAAGTCATACTAAACTCCGAATTATACACAAGAAACTAAAATTAAAAATCATACAACACTAACAAAGGTTAGAGGCTGCTGACTTGGGACATGCGCAAAAATGCGGCGGGGTTAAACATTTTTTTTTTTAGATCTCAACCCTGTTTTTGGTAACAGCATATGATTTAATATTTACATCATCAAGATATAATAATAATGCCAAAAACCTACTTCTGTTTACAAAAAAACAACATTATTTAACCGTTGCTAAGCACTATTTTGGTTGCTAATCTTTTTATCAGCATGATATACAATTGACTTGCTTTCATTTCTTACTGCTAGTTATTCTTGCATGTATTAACCAATCTTACTAACCTGATTTTACTCTAATTTGTACAATTAAAAATCAAAAGGTTTTTTTTTTGTAGTTCAATTTAATTTCTATCTATTTCGGCTGTTGCTATGATCAACTTCATTTTCTTGAAAAAAAATAATGATGACTCAAACATCATATATGTGAAAGAAAAATCATTTACAGTAGCTAAATCTTTAAATATTGCTATATTTATACCTCATATGGCCGAAATTACAAATTTTGAACCGTTGCTAGGCAAAATTTTTGTTGCTAGGTTGTTGCTAAGCATTTTTTAAGTGACTTTTCATTTGCAAACTCAAGCTAGTGTTAAACAAACAATATTATTTTGAATTATGCTAATGTGTAATGAGAAAGCAATGCATATGTGATAATTTGACTATTTATTTAAACCGTTGCTAGGCAACCTTCCTTTCACCGGAACATAAAAAAATCATAGTTTTGAATAGTTTCTACACTAAGGCTATCAATGATGTATATATAAACTTATTGGGGAAAGGGGCCAAAAACGCCTCTTATATCTTGTTTTTCTGAAAAGCTTGTACCTTAATCATGTTTTCAATAATTTAGGAGTATGTATGATAACTTCTAAATTTGCAGTAATTTTTGGGCCAAATAAGGGCCTTATTGCCCGTACTCCTTTATGTATTGTAACGTGTTTGTATGTTTTCACCAGTAATCAGGGTTTTTTTAATTAAAAAGTTACTGAATTATAATCCTGGTACCTTTCATAACTCCCGTGCTCTCCTCTTTCTGGAATATCACAAATGTGCGCTCATCTTTCTGCAATAAAACAACCCACACACGATCGTAAAGTTAATGACAAAAGGGACCGGGTATTTGCATGTTGCAGAAATCAACGTTATTCCAGTTTAAAATACATCGGATTAATCAATTGGGATAGCCCACATCGTTATTTATTCGAACGATGGAAGTTTTTAACTGTAAGCCCTATGTTGAATGAATGAATATATTTTATTGCAAAAGCAAACATAATGCTATAGCAAAATAACATAATATACAATTACAATAATGACAGTAAACAAACAGAGAACAAGACAATATGGTCATAATAAGCAAATAATTACAACTGCTATGCAATGATTATTTGTGATCTTAACTTCCATGCCGCATTAAGAAATTTACACATTATTGTTTAGTTAGACTCTTTGAGCTAAGCCTGTAAAAGAAATAACAGCTTTCTAATAGTTGGCCATGAACAATAATATTTTGGTAAAAACTGTAGTCTCAATGATCTAAAGGCAGGACATACAAGAACAAAATGGTACTCGTTTTCAATACAATTCATACGACAGCATATACATATACGATTTTCTCTTACAATATTGTCAAAACGACCAACTTCAATATTTAGTTTTAATGTTCCACTACGCAGTCTAGTCAGTATATTACTATTAAAATCATACTTTAAGTAATCTTCTAAACAAAACTCATATTATTAAAATATGTTAATTTCAAAATTGAATCTGTTGATTTGATAGGTTGTTGGTAGCTTTACGTCCAGTTGCAAATATTGCATGTAAATTCAAAACAAGACCACCAATTTTAAATATAGAAAACAAATCTAAATTAGGTTGGTTACATATACTTTCTTAGAGTATTAATATACCAAAAAAATGTCTGGCCAAATTAATATCAAGATGTTCATCTTAATTTAATAATTTTTAAACATCAATTTAAAAATGATTTCAAAAGTGAAATTTGCGTGAAATACTATTTGGTATATCTTCTTTAGAATTAGACTATTTACCGGATTTGATATCTCATAAGCAACACGAAGGGTGCCACATGTGGAGCAGGATCTGCTTACCCTTCCGGATCACCTTAAATCACCCCTAGTTTTTGGTGGGGTTCGTGTTGTTTATTCTTTAGTTTTCTATGTTATGTCATGTGTACTATTGTTTTTCTGTATGTCCATTTCATTTTTAGCCATGGCGTTGTCCGTTTATTTTCGATTTATGAGTTTGACTGTCCCTCTGGTATCTTTCGTTCCTCTTTTATTTAATTTGCATTCAAGCATATTTCAATAATAGTTATCAAAGGTACCAGGCTTATGAATTTATACGCCAGACGCGCGTTTCGTCTTCAGAATACTCATAAGTGACGTTCAGATCAAAAAAGTTTTAAAGCCAAACAAAGAACAAAGTTAATGAGCATAGATGATCTAGCAAATGCATGCACTCTGGAAAAAACTTTTGCGGTTTTTTTTTTTTTTTTTTTTTCTTTCTCGTAAATTCTATATGATTTGGCTGTCTATGAAAACGCGTTTTCAAAAATAAAAAAAAAATCGTTTAATTCTATCATTCGTTGTATGGTCAAGGCCTAAATACTTCATTAATCTACAAAAAAGGAACCACTGGACCTTTTTTAAATCAAAGTAAAACCTCCTCAAAATTTTACTGACTGTGACTACAAAAAAACATATCTAGTTTTCAGTTCTGACAAAATCGATAGTGTTCTCATATTTTTCTTTGAGTTGTTTAGTTAAATATACAGCAGCAACCTATCTCTTTTATATTCCGATAACACGATACATGTATCTAATGACATCGATGCGTGATCATTTGTTTTTTGTAAAATACGCACTATCTCTTTTTCGAAAATAACTTATTATATTTTTGACAATATCACAGAAAGTGCTAAATTTTGTAAAACAAAAATGCCAGTTATAATTGTTTTTATTTTTTTTATAATTTTGTCAGTATCAAATGGAGATTATTTACGAAGGTTGGAAAAAATAGAATCACAGTTAGCTGATAACACTGGAAAACTGCAAGAAATACTCAGCCGACTACCAAAGGGTATGTAATTATGTATATTCTCACAACCAGATTATTTCGATAGTGCACAAATAACAAGAATAATCTACAAATAATTGTTCTGCAGTTGTAAGATAAGACAAATTCTTTCTGGAAATGTGTCAAACATAATTGTCAGAATACATTGTAAGTAACATTGACAATGACTATTTTATCTCTTCTATCTCTTATATCTTCATTATGGAATCGTTTTGTTGAACAATATTCAAAGCAGTATACTGTTGAACACAACTCAAAGATCCATAAAAAACAAGTTACGAAATAAAGGAATTCATGAACTCAATAAGGAGCCAGACGGTGAGTGAAACAAACATGTATTTAAACACTAATTCATAATATCTCTATAGTCAAAAGAGTGCAGTTATATGATCATAGCCATTAAGTTACAGGTTTTCAAATATTTCAATCCTTTATGGGTTGATATTTAATACCAAAAAAAGTAAGCAATGAAAGTTATATATGCTTTTTGTCCTTCTCCGTTAAATATTTAAATTTCTTGAAATGATTGAGATTGTGACACATAGATGACTCTTGTACCCCTATTTTGACAATTTTACCTATAATGTCGGTTTGATCTTTTATTTGATGCATTCCCCTCAGTTTTAGTTTGTAACCCGAATTTGTTTTTTCTCTATCGATTTATGAATATCAAACAGCGGTATACTACTGTTGCCTTTATTGTTCAAGCATCGTTGTAAATAAAATATAATTGAATTTGATGTGACTGTCATTCATGTACAAGTGAGAGGTTTATCGCTATAAAACCACGTTCACTCCACTACTTTTTACATTTGAAAATGCCTGTACCAAGTCAGGAATATGGTTGTCTTGTGTTTTTCAAATCGCTAGATTATTAGACCTGTGAAACCTTCAATCTAAAATTGAGAATGGAAATGGGGAATGTGTCAAAGAGACAACAACCCGACCATAGAAAAAACAACAGCAGAACGTCACAATCAGGATATTTATACAACTGATGATAATGACAGACATTACATATTATCGAACTATTTACAGAATTTGAGTCTACACAACCACTCATGATACCTTTAAATAACAAAGAGAAGTCAGGAATATGACAGTTGTCTATTTTTTTTATGTGTTTTATTTTTGTAACACATGCATGTGAATAACGTATCAACTTAGATATGGAAACACAAAAGACATTGAACAATTAAATTGAATGTATCTACTTGAGGAAAGTTATACGTAAAGAGGATACTAAATAATTGTACTGATATTGCCTTTTGAAATGGTGATTTTGTTTTTTGCCAGGTTTAAGGGTTACACATGAAATCATATTAGTACACATGTAATACTAAATTGTAAGAACATTGCCACTTGCTGAGTAATCTAGAATATAATGATTCTTTCCAGCGCCTGGTATAAACATATCTACAATTGAAATTTTAACGTGGAAGTAAAATGTATAATCAAATTGCATATTGCATGGAATAGATAATACCAGAGGAGTACCAAAATATTACTGGCTACTTGCATTACTGGTGTAAATCTATTTCATATTAATATAACTGAGTATATTGATATGATATTGTTCTTGTTTATTTGAAAAAAATAACTAGAAATGTACTGTTATAGCACTAACTCCACTTAGCTTAATAAACCTTGTAGGACCGTGTCGGTTGATTTCACTTGGGTTCAAACTATTGGTTTGGTAAATATTGCAATTATGCAATCAAAACTCTAATGTGGCTTACGATATATAGTTATCAATTTTCCAGCCTTCAAGACAATTTTTGAGACAAACAAAACATAGTGCATTGATTACAATAATTATCAAAGGTACCAGGATTATGATTTAATACACCAGACGTGCGATTCGTCTTCATAAGACTCATCAGTGACACTCAGTTGAAAACAGTTATGAAGCCAAACAAATTCAAAGTTGGTGAGCATTGAGGACCTAAATTTCCAAACATTGTGCCAAATATGACTAAGGTTATCTATTCCTGGGATAAGAACATCGTTAGTTTTTCGAAAAATTTAAAGTTTTATCATGTGTTTATCAAAAGGAAATTTACAAAAATGAAGTCACAAGTCTCTATACATCCTAGTCATAAATATTGTAATAAATCTATCAATGACATATCAAAAACAAATATTTCAGAATTCATTATCCATTACAAAAATAAAGGATGCCTTGTTTAAAAAAAAGTATATTTGAGTAATTTTCCTTTATCTATAAGTGTAGTTTAACTAACTTGAAAATTATATCTCTAATTCCTAGCATTGCCCTCTAATGCTTAATTCCACGGAATAGATAATTTGTAATTCCTGGTACGAAAAAATGTAAGCTGTACCATTCAGTGCTTGCAAGCACTTTGATATGCTTTTCTTGTAATGAAATAATGGAAGCAAGACTGGTGTTATATTCCCAGCAATCAATTGTTTACGCTAAAATTACAGATAAAACAGTTTTTTCAATATCATGAATAATCATTGATATGCAGTTGATAAAACCTTTGCACATCATACTTCCATTGAAAATAATTAACCCTGAACTTTATTTGTTTTTTATGTATGTATGTAATTTTAAATTTTTCATTGTGTTTTAAGAAAACATTATTCTCTATCATTTTCTATTTTTCAGCAAAGTCTATCCTTTGTTTTTGGTGTCATGTTATTTTGTTGTATTTCTGTCGGCCAAGTATTCTCTACATGCTCTATTCGGGAATCCAATACAGACGTTCATAGTGTAGATTTAGCTAATAAAACATAAATGTGTACCTGTACTAAATGTTATGTTATTTTTTATTAATTTTTAGGAATTTGTGAAAAGGATGATTCCAAACGAACGTCAAAATGCAAAGGTACCAAATTCATCAACTTTACATCACAAATATTGCTTACATTGAATATTTAATTTTATTTCTAAAAAAAGTTCCACTTTAGAGCAGAGGAAATATGAGTTTAAATAGTGTCTTAATTGTCTTACACCAATTGATTAATACATAGTGCATACACTTTTAACCTTAGCCTTTGGACGGTGGTTTAAACTGTGGTAGAGATCATAGTATAAAGAATATGTCCCTCCAAAAGTACACAATATATAAAACTGATTTGATTTCAACAGCAAAATATTTCATGAAATTAATAAAATTCGATGGCAAGATTTCACAGAAGTCATATGATGCATGTATAACAATAGAATGAATGAAATACTGGACTTATGTTAAGATTCTATGCAAGATGAAAGGCACACTTTTCTATCAATCTTAAAAGTGTTTTAATCTAAATCTGTTGATATTGATAACAATGCTCATAAAGATCCAGAATAATTCAGAAGCACTTGATTTGATCTTTTTTTAGAAGGAAGACCTATTGATTGTAATGATATTCCTGACAAGTGTCCAAGTGGAGTATATAAGGTGTTTCCAAAGCATACACAAGGAATTGATGTTTATTGTGAAATGGTTTTAGACGAGGGACACTGGACGGTAACTATTTTAGAGAATTAAAAAACAAATAAACATAATGATAGAATAAAGAGCTTTTAGGAATTTAAATGTTATAGCATGCAATTTTCTATTTTCCTCATTAGGAGTAAATATATCATAATATATCATAAACATACCACTAAATAGTAGAATTTCAGAAACACGAAGCTATTAGGTTCATACCACACATGCATGTATCAAAATGGTCAGAGAATAATATTATTTGCACGAAGTCTTTAAAGGGATAAATGAACAATAGGGAAAAAACGCGACAAAATTCATATAGCTTCAAAGCCAAAACTTAACAAGGATAAGCTACAATCGTTATATTGTCATGTATCTATACACAGGTTTTTCAAAGAAGAGAAAATGGCTATGTTGACTTTTACCGCGGATGGAATGACTACAAATCAGGATTTGGGAACCCTGCATTTGAGTTTTGGCTTGGTAATTTTTCACATGCTCATGCATAAACTATAGGTTTTCCTTTGCACAATCAACAGCTAAGTATGAACACAAGGTTTTTTACAACTCGTTGTATTTTTTTAATTTCTGGTATTGTTTGAATAGTCACCTAAACTTTACCAAAATACGGTAAATGATATCCTTTGGTTATGTAAAGCAAACAATGACAAGGAATTATAACAATATGGACCAAAATTCAGGGTGACATGCCTGCTTGTAATTTGTTACTTCATTATAGATGAGATTACTCATGATCAGAATTTTGAAAGTAGAATTTATATTCATAAATGATATTATTGTTAAGTTCGCCACTGGTGGTACAAATGTCTAACACCTATCAATCTATCTTTTACAACACTTCATCGCTATCATATAGAATTATTTCATAACTTCTATAAGTTATTGGACAATAGAACTTTTAGATTGTTTTAGCTCACCTAGCCCAAAGGTCCAAGTGAGCTTTTCTCATCACTTGGCATCCGTAGTCCGCCGTTAACTTTTACAAAAATCTTCTCCTCTGAAACTGTTCAGCTAAATTCAACCAAACTTTGCCACAATCATTATTGGGATATCAAGTTAAAAAATGTGTCCGGTGACCCGGCCAACTAACCTAGATGGCCGCCATGGCTAAATAAGAACATAGGGGTAAAATGTAGATTTTGGCTTATAACTCTGAAACAAAGCATTTAAAGCAAATCTGATACGTAGTAAAATTGTTTATCAAGTCAAGATCTATCTGCCCATAAATTGTCAGATGAATCGAACAACTGGTTGTTTTGTTGCTGCCCCTGAATTAGTCATTTTCAGGAAATTTTGCCGTTTTTGGTTATTATCTTGAATATTATTATAGATAGCGATAAACTGTAAACAGCAATAATGTTCAGCAAAGTAAGATCTACAAATATGTCAACATAACCAAAATCGTCATTTCCCCTTCAGGAGTTATTGTTCTTTATAGTCGTTTTTTACCAATTTTTCGTAAATTTTTGTAATCTTATACAAAAGTCTTCTCCTCTGAAACTACTGGGCCAAATTTAACCAAACTTAGCCACAACCTCTATTATGGTATTTATTTTCAACAATGTTTGAGGTGACCCAGCCAATCATCCAAGATGGCTGCCATGGCTTAAAATAGAACATAGGGGGAAAATGTAGATTTTGCCCTATTACTCAAAAACCAAAGCATTTAGAGCAAATCTGTAAAGAGGTTAAATTGTTTATAAAGTCAATGTCTATCTGCTGTGAAATTTTCAGATGAATTTGACAACTGGTTTTTGGGTTGCTGCCCCCAATTGGTATTTTTAAAGAAATTTTGCCTTTTTTGGTTATTACCATGAATACTAGATAGAGATAAACTATAAACAGCAATATTGTTCCGCAAAGTAAGATCTACAAATAAGTCAACATGACTAAAATGGTCAGTTGATCCCTTAAGGAGTTATTGTCCTTTATAGTCAATTTTTAACAATTTTCATTAATTGGTAATTTTTTGTAAATTTCAACAAAATATTTTCCTCTGTAACTAATGGGAAAGTTTATTATAGATAGAGAAAATTGTAAGTAACAAAAATGTTCAGTAAAGTAAGATCTACAACAACATCGCCATCACCAAAACAATTTTGTAATTATAGATAAATGTCGTAGTAAAGTAATGCTTATGAGAATTTAATAGAATACTCGTTTTTTTCAAGGATAACACAAATGAAAAAAAAGTTCAAAGAATATAGAAATTAAGGACCCCAAATGGACCTTCATATCACATTATTTAATTCTATTTTGTATTATTTTTAGGCAACAAAATTTTGCACTCTCTAACATCACGAGGGAAGTATGAAATGCGGATCGATTTATTCGATTTCGATGGAAACAATGCATTTGCAAAATACAGAGAGTTTAGAATTGGTGATGAAAGGTCAAAGTTCAAGCTAACCGCAGATGGATATCATGGTACTGCAGGTACGAATTTCTTTTAATGATATTTCGATGTTTAGAGTTTATTAAGGTGGTACCTAACACTACAGGGAGTTAACTCTGTAAAGTCAGCTAAACGTTTTAATTACGTTGTGTTGTATCGGGAATATTAAGCTTTTTAATGATCAAAATTGGTGTTTGTCAAACTGCTATATAACCAGTGTATTTTTTCTGACAAAACAGTTGGTTCAAAATTTTTGAAATTTTTATATTTTTGTTAAAGGGTCAAAGTAAATACTTTGTCAAAATTTAAATAAAATTAAACGAGCCAAATTAATTTTAGTGAAAGTGTTAGGTACCACCCTAAGTTGTATTGGTACACTAGGCTTAAACTTGGTCGAAAGAATAAGAAACCTGAATCTTTTTGATAATATAGTGTCAAAATCTTGATTTTTCTTAAAGGATTCTAATAAAAGCAACATACATATTCTGGGATTTAGATAATGTTAAATTGGCCCTAGCTATGTTCTGCTGTTTGACTCAAACTCTAATGACTGATGTATACGAATGTTTAAAGTGTATCAAAATTATAATAAAACATCTTAAATAAGCAATTTACAGGGCACGGGTTCGATAAATTGTAGCTTCGTTTCGGGTGTATTTTAGTCTAGACGCCATCTAAGATCCAATTAGCTATCGAGTTGACCTCCAATGGGCATATACGCGATATTAACATCCATATAAAATGAATAAATAGCGAACTCGTTCACTTTTTCTATAGGTTTGTGTTATTTCATATTATAGATATATAAATATATATTAATCGTCGTTTTTTTTTTTTGTGTGTATAATAATGATTTTTTGTTGATCTTATCAGTCAAACAAATTATTTAACTTTTATTTCACATTCAAATTGACATTTTTTCCCTTTTAATAACTGAACATGCACAATTCATGTGTTGTCCATCTCTAGTTAATGGATTAGATTGAAGTTTACATTAATACGCATTCAATAAGGTAGAAATATTCACTTACAAGTTAAAAATTCATTATCAATGTTTCCTTGCTTATTTTGACAAAATTTAACCATATTCGCTGCTAAAAGCAAATGATTAAACAAAATAAAATCCTATTTTACATTTTTTATATATCTCGTAGCAAGTGCCCCTTTTCGTCATTTAACGGGTTGCGTTTTTACATATCGTCCTTCTGAACTATATACCAAATTATAAAGTGTTATTTTCATCTTCAAAGTTTTTTTTTCATTTGCGTATGCTGCTTATTTTAAGGTGGTGTTTATGTGGTAAATAAAGCCAACAGTAGTATACCGCTGTTCAAGATTCATAAATCGATAGAGAAAAAACAAATCCGGGTTACAAACTAAAACTGAGGGAACGTATCAAATATAAGAGAACTAAGACACAACACCGAAATGTAACACACACAGAAACGAACTATATTGTAACAATGGCCATTTTCTTGACGTGATACAAGGCATTTTATGAAAAAAAAATGGTGGGTTTAACCTGGTTGTGTGGCATGCCAAATCTCCCGATTTATGGCAGTGTTAATTATAACATTAAAATGACAACATTACACGACAGGGTTACAATAAATAAACAGATAAATGGAACAAAATATAGGACAGAGAAACAAACAAATAATAGCCATCAAAAGGTAACAGGTTAAAAAAAATAGTATACGACAGACGCGCACTACACCCACACAAAACTAAGCTCAGATGTAAAAAGTTCAAAAGCCATAACAACTACAAACTTGAATATCGCAGAGCACCAAAAGTTCCAAAAAGTTGTGAGGCCAGAGTTATCCGCCTGGGACAAAAACATCATTATTAACAAGAATAATACATAGTTTTGCAAACAGTAAATTTTATAAAAATGACTATATAATAGATATACATGATTAAACAACTGAAGTGGTGACTAGCTATAGAATAAAAACGGATACATTACAAAATCACAGCTCTGTTAGCCAACGCCCAAAGTAACGTCACATTTAAATTTCTAAAATGTTTTTACCAAAGTTGAGAAAGAATTTGGATGAAATTTAAGATTAGATTTGTTTGACCTATCGCACTTTTATTATATTTTAATAATAATGAAATTATAATACCAATCAATATCTATCTGCAGTAGCAATCAGATAATCAATTAATTGTATCATCCAGCTCTGCGGGTGTCTTCTCTGATCAAACTGCAAACCAAATATATCGTTTTATTCCTTTCATATTCAATAAAATTAAATCTACCAAATGAACTGGATGTGTAGTTATTCCCAACACAACACACGAATACAACAGAAAAAAATACGATTTACAACTACATACGTTAAGACATTTGACAAAGTCCGATGACAACAACAAACACAACATCAAAACCCAACACATTAATTTGGGATGTAAAGTATCGTTCCACGTCTTAACGCAATACGAATTAACACTAAGCAAAACAGTCACATTTGGTGGGAATAAGTCACGTTCGGTAATAAAAAGATTAGACGACGTCATGACAAACCACTATCTAACACGTGGTAAAAATGTCCATAGTTAGTTTGCACATTTTTTTGAAATTGCACTTTAACTAAATATTCTTAAAAGTTCATAAGACCTATAAGTTTGAGGAATGTAATGGTGTTAAGATCTAATTGTTTTTTTCACAGTTTTATTATCGACTATCATCTGCAAAAGCTCGATAACAACAGACATTCAAGGAGTTTGTAAATGAATAATGTTTTTGTGTATTATGTCTAACAAATCAATCTGTGTTGATATTAAAAAAGGGGGGATATTTGCCTGAGCAATGCAATGCCTGAGAAGTTGACATATGCTATATATAAATTTTAAGCTTTTAAGAAAGATTGGTTCCATGACATATCTTTAAATGTGTTTGTTCGCTTTTATAGACTCGTGCCAAATTGGAGCTTGGTACATTGTATAAACACAGCACTATGTTTAACGACTGTATGTTGACTTCTTTAGATTTCATCAATATATTTTTATTGTTTTGCTGCCAACTCATTGTCGCATGACTGTGTATACTCCAAACAAAAAGTAAAGATCACAAAAATACTGAACTTAGAGGAAAATTAATTTCTGAAAGTCCATAATCACATGGCAAAATCAAGTAACAAAACGCATCAAAAACGAATGGACAAGAACTGTCATATTCCTGACTTGGTACAGGCATTTTCAAATGTAGAAAATTATGGATTAAACCTTGTTTTATAGCGCTAACCCTCTCACTTTGATGACAGTCTCGTCACATTCCGTTATATTTACACTGATGCGTAAACTAAACAGACACAATAATCAAAATAGTCAAAATATGGTTACATCAGTCATCATCGTATAACAATTTTAAAAGGAATATTTTAACAGAAAACAAAAACATCTATCTACAAACACATTCATTGAATTGAGTATATGACGTCAGAAAATTTTATACGTCACATAAATTTGCCGTTCAATTTTAAAATTAACATAGGCAATGTTACATATGTAGCATATAGGGTTAAAAAATCAAAAGTATTTAAGAATAAATTTCAGAAATAGAGCGAGATTGAAAATAGTCCAAAAGTTATATACAGAATTTATAAGAATCCACAAATAGTAAATTCCACTACGCGATTGAATGATTTTGACGTTTATGGTTCAACGTATTTTGTATTTCATAATAGAAATATATTATAATAATATAAACTAGAACAATATCATACTGACGGGATCTTTTAAAGTACAGAGTCACGTTGTAAGAACCAAAGAAATAAAAAAAAGTCGCATATACAAAGCACGACACCAAAAATTGAAAGACAATACAAACACATTGACGAGGTGTACAAGTACCGAGCCACGTCAAACGGATATCACATAAATAGTTATCAAAGGTACCAGGATTATAATTTAGTACGCCAGACGCGCGTTTCGTCTACATAATACTCATCAGTGACGCTCATATCAAAAACCATTCAACAGTAAAAGTAATATTAAATATAGAACAAAGACAAATGAAAGAACTATATAACACGTTGTTAAGATGATAAACAACATCAGTATGCAGAATCTATACATCAAGACCATCGTGTATTATTTGTGAAGTTGATACGGAACATTTATCAACAAGGTCTTGGTACCTTCCGATGAACTTTTTTAGAAAAAGGACGAGACGTTCTTTGACATACCCCTGGTTCATTTACTTTCTACTCAGACACTAATGACGTTTTAAAAAGTCTGAGTAGGAGCTGCAAGCTCTTGAATATTGAATAAGTTGGGAAATATATATCCCATACGCAGGTGAAGTTGGTATATTGCTACTAAGGTGGGGGAAATTTTTAATTTCAAAATTCAAATCGTCTCGTTTGTCATAGATTCTGGTACTGAGATGACTGTGTAAGTCAAATTCGAGAAAGTCAAAAAAATGAGGCGGAGGAAGCCGTGTCTGTTGTTTCTTTAATCTCTAGTTCTGGGGGATATATTAATGGAACCGAATCAGAAAAGTTCGGATTGTTTATGGAAAGAACATCATCAATATATCTGAAAGTGAAATTAAATAATCTGGCTACTTTGATCCTCTTGTTTTTGACAAGTGTCTGAAGGAACTCCGATTCTTAAGAAAATAAGAAGTCGGCGAGAAGAGGTGCACAGTTTGTTCCCATAGGAATGCCGACAAGTTGTTGGAAAAGTCTACCTCCAAACTCAACAAATATGTTGTCGATAAGAAACTCCAGCATACTGACCACTTGTTCTTCTATGTAGCATGTTTTACCTTTTTGTTTGTCACTATTAACGAAATATGCTTTATGAAATCCCAAAGTAATAAATTCATAGCGTATGCTACCATTTTTATGTTGAAAGGCATTGTGGATTATTTCTTTCAGGCGATTTTTCAATTTCATAGGGAATGGTGGTATACAGAACCATCGAATTGAAAATTCAGTTCGAGAAATGCGAACCCCAAACAATGAGTTGCTTTTAGCCCTATTTATCTAGAATATATTGAAATTTTCAATTGATAGCCTATCTCTATTAGATCTTATTCATTTTGTTCCGGGAAATGAAGACTGCCTTATGGTTAGGATTATAAAACCAACAAAGCGGGAAATAGACAATAGTAAAAAATGTCAAGAGTCATCATAATAGACAAATTGAATAAAACATTATTACATACAATTATTATTCATGTTAACGTTCTCTAACAAAGTAAAAATACGATGATGAGCAAACGTCAGCGCACTTCTTTTTATCAATAGCTTTTTGCCATATATGATTTTGTTACCTTTGTTAACAGAGTATCCCGAGTATATGCCTAATCCCAACACGCCTACATTCGGGGACAGAACATGGTTATAACTTTTATACAATAATTAGGATAACTATCAGTCCCCGAGGTAATCATCAGCTCATCAGTCAGTACTTTAATACTTCGGTACTGACATGATTTATAAAAAAAATTGAGATTATAAAGAAACTAAGGTTTCAGCTCCCTCAGGCAAAGTTGACCTTAGATAAATTTGGCTATTTGAAAGCGTTCGAAGAGCTTTTCTAGATTTACCTTCATCAGGAACGGTCAAAGCAAAATATTTGAAATCCGAGGGATGGATAAGTACCGAAACAGTTGAAGAGCTATATGAACGCTTTCAATAATAAAGGTTTTGTTTTTAAAAGTTTTCGTATTGACCCATGAATCATTTTTAGTATAGTTCAATTTTCAATGTAGTATTCGTGTCTTTAGGTAACAGCTTAGAACATCACAATGGCCGTCGCTTCTCAACGAAGGATAGCGATAACGATGACCACTCTGGTCACTGTGCTACAGCATACCCTGGAGCATGGTGGTTTGGTGGCTGTGTATCAGCTGATCTAAATGGTCAGTATTTTCTGAGAACACCAGACTCCAGCCATCTAGGTGTTTACTGGCGTAGTTGGAAAGGATATAACTATTCTTTGAAAAGCTCAGTGATGATGATGCGAAGAGTGTTAACTTGAGATACATACATTACTAACATTTCAAATAAATTAAATAATGAGTATTCAATGTCATTTTCTATAAATTTAGAGAGTTCTATCTAATGTCTGGTAGTCTCCGAATTTATTACAATGTACCATCCTAGAAGCTATCACTTCTGTTCTGGTATGCAAATATGGAAACTCTTCTGTTCAAATTTTGCTGTTCTAAAATTTCGAAATCATTTTAAAGTAAGGAATATATTTCCCTCAAGCCTTACTCGGATTTCTTCTCGGGCTCGGCTTTACTTTTGGTTCTATCTATAAATATTATTAATACTTCAACAACATTTGTATTAGATTTTGAACTTTCAAATGTGGAATAGGGATCAAACTTTGTATTATAAATCTGATACAATGAAATAGTTTAATATTATTATTTGCTATAACAGTGCTACTAAAAAGGAAAATGTTCAACTGCGTGCTAATCCTGTTAAAAGCTTTAACAGACATCATCATAAATAGGTTTCATACTATCATAGGTATGTTCCCATTGTTACTTCAATTGCACTCTCTTTACTCAATTTGGCATTGACAGTCTGCAATTTGTGTTCTGAATTTCACTAGCTATGCAAAAAAAGACGAGAATCACCATAAGAGCGGAAATCTCTACCCTTTCGGGTTCGTGCCTATTAGGTGTTTTTTCTTTCATCTGATTTTGCCGTTCGTTAAAAGGTTTTTCTTAAATATTCCTTGGCGTTTTTTGTTGGCTATATTATGTTTTTGCAAGGATTGTCCGTTTGGCTCAGCATGATACATAAGTACCTACGTTCGACGGCATTTGAAACAATAGACTTATAGTTGATGTATCACACTCGCTTCATATCTACATATCAAAACGCCCTTGAATCAACTTAGGATCTGAGATCCTCCTGATGGATACACGTTCCTTAAATAGACGTCCAAATCTGACGTTCAGTTCTCAAAACAGTGTCCAATATTTTGTACTCTAATTGACGTCCAATGTGATGTCATATATTTCCAAACCGACGTCAGATCGATTGTCGTCTTTTCTTATAAATTTCCATGGCAGTATCAATAAAAAAAAAATAATTGCAAGTACAAATATATATATGTACATGCATGAAATTTTGAACATTCACATACGTCATAAAAGATCAATTTTGGTCTATTCAAAGGGGTTCCTATAACCACTAAATTTTCAAATAGTTACAGACTTTCCATCGCGATTTTTCAAATCGAAATAGGTATCATATGCATTTATATTCATTTACATACGGTTGATATTCTATCCGACGCAGCATTAATATCGTCATTAGATTGATCTTTATGTATATCATCTTTCTCTTTTCGTCTTTATGCAAAGCTGTTTGAAGAAACTTACTTTATACATTACGAATTGTAATGTTTTAGTAGACGTATGGAAGGAACAACGAATCAGTGACATCTCTCCCAAAAGAATTAACTTAAATAAATAAAACAACTAACATTGATAAATGTCATACATTTATACATTTTGAAAAAAAAAGCTTTAATGCCGGACGAAATGTGTCCAAAATGTAACAAGTTACACAAATATTGTCACAAAACCAAAATTTTATGATTTAATAATTTAGTTTTATACGTGTAGCAGATAATACACTAATAAAAGTTAAAAAAAAATATATATATATATATATATATATATATATATATATATATATATATATATATATATATATATATATATATATATATATATATATATATATATATGATTTTCCAGTCACTCGCCAAAGCCCAAGTTTGATCATATACCGATCGCATTGAATAAGGAAAACATATTATTATATATTACATATAGTGAAACATTTTTCTTTTTTTTTTCATTGACTATTGATATCATGTAATTCAACAGGTATTCCATGTATCTGAAGCCTTGGATTCTATCTTTAAATATATGGACGCTATGTTTTTATTTAATCTTTAAAATCTTGCAAAATCACAATGTAAAAAGCATACAATATTCATGATACAATATTTACATATGAAATATAAAATTTAGGACTTTTGACCAGTTTAATACGTTTTATATGGACCTGTTAGATTACATATGTACTCGGATTTCGTCCTCGGTCAATATAACTCGAACAGGTATAACGTATTGAACTTGTCAAAAAGTCCATAATTGATAAGTTTTGTTTTAAAATACAAACTGAAATAAAAGCGTCTAATTCATTATTATCCTGTCTTCTGATATCTATTTATAAACAAATAGGTTAATTTTAGCATCAATAAAAACAGTACTTTGTTCTTTTTTAAGCTATTTTTTTTATAAATAGTTAGTAAGAAGAACTGTTTTCAAATAGCATGTCATTGTCTCAATTGAGATCAAGAATGAAATTCATATCACAAGGACAGTATTTAACTATGACATTACACTACTGCGCACATTTTATTCGGTCATATGACAAAGTTTTTCTTGTGTAATCCTGTTTCCTAAAAATGTCTGAATTCATCATGTGGTCTCATTCGAAAAAATGATTAAGTTGTTAGAATAAATTACTAAAATAATGACTAAGCTTGTGCTAAGGCGGAAAAAAAATAAACGGATTATTGTATAATCAACCTACTTGACACACATCTATTTGTTATGTTTAGATTGTTTAAGTGGTAATATAAGACTCAAATTCTATAAATGGTTAGAGGATATATAATGTCTGTCATTATCTTCAGCTGTTTATATATCATGATTGTAGACTAGATAGAAGGTTTCACAGTTTTAAGAATCTAGTAATTTGAATAACACAAGACCAAACCAAACCAAACTGTCTCGGGAAGGTATTATTCATTTTACCTTTCTAATATTTTGTGATGTTGCAGCGTACTTACTGATAATCCTAGCAATCAAACTCATTAAAAATATAAACATATATATATATATATACGATGCGTTGCTTTAATTTGAGGGTAAATTATCTCTGTTAACAGTGGTGAATCCTTTTTTCTGTATTTAACGCCATCATAGATTTTTGACAAAGCCAAATTGTCCTATTGTAGATAATGTTGTTTTGCTTAATCGTAATGCCATGTAAGTTCATGAAACAAACCCGATACTCGTGCAATAGCTTTATTGGAAGAGCCCCCTCTTTGGACATGACTTTCTCTGTTCAAATACGGCAACTATTCCGGCTGGAAAGGAAAAGTTATATTGAGAGTATTTTATGCTTTAATGAAATATACTTCTTCATCACTTAAAGGCAAAAGAATTTCCACTAAATCTATCTATTTTATATCAAAGAACACCTTACAAAAGTCTGTAAAAGGCGTTAATTGGCCATTCTTTGATCTGTTTGTTATGTTTCAGATTAAAGTTTTCGTTTAATTAATTCAGATCAACTTGACACTTGAGGCGTACATGTAAGTTCATTATGAGGTGAACTTAATATAATAATAATGCCAATTCTTGTTTTGGACATTTTTTTGCGGTTCTCTGAACACAGAAATGTGAAGGCGCGAGTAAGGCATTGTGTCCTTTTGACACACATTTGAGTTAGTTTTATATGGGATCGTTGTCATCGCTATATGACATATCATATCTATGATCAGATCATTTTGTAACATTTAGTGTTAACAAATTGATGAATTATTTGCAAAAAAAAAAAATAAGGATGGAGGCATAGATGGTTCAGTAAGATTTGTTGATAAAACATTGAGTGATTTGGTTTTTTATGCGTTTGAATTTCGAATTTGTATATAGTTTTTATCATCTCTTGTATTTAAGTTACGACTTACTCCTCCAGTGTTGATATACTTTTTTTTATAGACTTTTATATTATTTTTCCTCTGAATGACCTGTATCATGTTACTCACATAATCCCAGTAAATTTAAGTTTTTAGCTCCTATATCATGAACATCAATGATTATTTTAAACAACTTAGAGCTATAAAACAAAAACAAATTAGAACTGAACACCATTTATCTAATTTGATTAACTACGAGTATAATGAAAGTATTCCTAACGGACTACAAATCAAGATCAAGCCACAAGCACCTGGCTCTTTATCCAATACATTACTTCGCAGATGGGACCAAACCCTCTTTCATTGCTCAAAGCGGTTAGTGGTCCTCCTCAAACAACACTGCGAAGGACATCTCAAAACTCTCACTGGCGAGTTTAACACCCTTTTGAATAGCTGCAAAAGAGATCTAACATCTGACAATTGTGATGCTATCAACACTCGCCTCAAGGACTTAACTACTATACAATCCAACAATTTAAGTGAAAAACAAAAACGAAAATTCCGCAGGGATGGCATGGAATACATCCACCCTTCCTTACCATCAGAGAGAAAGACTAAACGACTTAGACGCTTTAAACGTAGACCTCAAAAGACTGATTCACCCTCCAACATCGTGGTCAATCTGTCTCAACACCATTTAACGGAATCGGAAACATCTCTTCTCTGTAGAGGCCTTAATTTCTGTCCTCTACCTGCTCCTGTCAATGACACCAAATTGTCGGAAGACCTTGACAATTTTGCTAGAAGTCTACGTATTAAGGAATATTTCGCGTCGAAGGAGGATAACATAATAAGCTCGGATAGGGACTCAGAAATTTCAGAAGACGAGAACAACTACAAATTTATTAAAAAGAGCTCTTGGATCCCTAAACCGAGACAAAATGCTACCCTGGAATCATTTATTGATAACTTTAAGTCGGACATTATTAGAAATACTAACAATAACAATAAACCTTTTGACAATCTTACCAATGAAGAACGGACTGCACTAAAAAAACTTACGATCTAACAACAATATCGTCATTAAACCTGCAGACAAAGTCAGTGCAGTGGTTGTCATGGATAAATCTGCCTATATTCAAGAGGCTGAACGACAACTTGGCGATGCAAGGTTCTACCAAAAACTAGACTCTGATCCTACAACATCTTTTAGCAGAGAAATTACTGATAGTTTGGTAGAAATGCATGACGATGGTTTCATCGATGACAAAACTCTTGAATATTTGAAACCAGAAAATCCAAAACCGGGCAGATTTTATCTTTTACCTAAAATTCATAAGGCCAATAACCCAGGAAGACCTATAGTTTCAGCGAACGGTCATCCAACGGAAAAAATATCGGAGTTTGTTGACTTCCATCTTCGTCAACATGTTGAAGACTTACCATCTCACATCAAAGATACAACCGATTATCTAAGAAAAATGCAGGCCTTAAATCCACTCCCCTCCGACACGACTCTTGTTTCCATGGATGTCACCTCCCTCTACACTAATATTCCACATGCAGATGGCATCGATGCATGTAAAGAAGTTTGGAATTCCAGACCAGTGAAATATCCACCTACCGAATGCCTGGTCAAAATGCTCACGCTGGTACTTAAGAAAAACAACTTCACTTTTGATGGAGATCATTATTTGCAAGTAAATGGAACTGCCATGGGCACCAAAATGGCTCCGTCATATGCCAACATATTTATGGGCAAATTAGAGAAACAACTCCTTGAAACTTCCATCGAAAAACCGCTTTCCTGGTTTAGATTCATAGATGATGTGGATATGAAATGGAATAAAAGCGACGAGGATTTAGATACTTTTATCACTCATGCCAACAACATACATCCTAGTATCAAATTTACTCATGAGAAGTCTAAATCCAAAATCGCCTTCCTCGATACTTCAAGTTCGCTCACAGAGGGCATCATATCTACAGATTTATATTCTAAACCCACTGACACTCATCAATATTTGTCCCCTAAAAGTTGCCATCCTGCTCATCTTACCAAGAGCATTCCATACAGTCAGGCACTTAGAGTCAAGCGAATATGTTCCAACACAGAAACAACTAAAAGACAACTACGTCAACTTGAAACTCGCTTGAAGAAAAGGGGCTACAAACACAGAAATATCAAAAAAAGCTTTCAGAAAGCGGAATCAATTCCCAGGAGTGAACTATTGGAATACAAAGTTAAAAAGAAAAATAAAAGGACTCCATGTGTTCTTACTTACCACCCATCTCTCAAAAACAGCTTTGGTGTCATTCGTGAGCATTGGAAATCAGTTGAAAAGAATTCCAAACTATCCAAGATTTTTCCCGAGCCTCCAATGATAGCTTTTAGGCAACCTAGTAGTCTGCGGAACCTGCTGGTGCGGGCTGGAGTGTCTGATAATAGAAGTACTTCTGGAGAATGTCGTTCGTGTGAAGAAAAACTCTGCAAATGCTGCCTACAGATGCAGCATTCATCAACATTTCACAGTAAGGCAACCGAAAACAACTATAAGATATTTTGCAATGTTACCTGCAAAAGTATGAATGTTATTTACATACTAGAATGTTCGGTTTGTGGCCTCCAATATGTTGGTGAGTCAAAGCAGCCTTTCCACAAACGCCTCAATGGCCATAGGAGTGATATCTCTAAGAAGCCACTTCTCCCAGTTTCTCAGCACTTCAGACAGTCGGGTCACAAACCTGATGACTTTAACCGCATGAAAATTCTAGTGATTGAACAGAATATTCACTGGAGTGATGCCCAGCGACAGGTTCGGGAAAGCTTTTGGATAAAGGAACTTAATGTACATCATCCAAACGGCATCAATAAGAAATACTAGCGTTTTTGTTTTTTCACTCATTTTTATTGTTAATATACACAGTCACGTATATTGATTTATAGTGTTTTGTTTATATTATGATATTCAGGCTTTTGGATTAAAATCAATCGACCAAAACTTACCTGTATTATTACTGATCTATTTTTACACCTTATTCATTATGTATCAGTATTGTTAAAACTTGTGACACTTGAAGAAGAAAAAAGTAAAATCACAAAAATACTGAACTCAGAGGAAAATCAATTCGGAAAGTCCATAATCACATGGCAAAATCAAATAACAAAACGCATCAAAAATGAATGGACAAGAACTGTCATATTCCTGACTTGGAACAGGCATTTTCAAATGTAGAAAATGGTGGATTGAACCTGGTTTTATAGCTAGCTAAACCTCTCACTTGTATGACAGTCGCATCAAATTCCATTATATTGTCACCGATGCGTGAACAAAACAAACAGACACAATAGGTAAAAATGTCAAAAATAGGGGTACAGCAGTCAACATTGTGTTATCATCTTAATCACTATAAAAACAACAAATGTAACGAAGAAGCATAAAAAGGCATACATCAAATTAACATCCTCATTTTGATTATATTATACGATTTTATTTGTCTATGTAAAATGCACCCATCAAGGAAGAGGGTTTTGAGTACTGGTGAAAATTGCGCGTTTGAAATTCGCACAGGTAGACATGAAATAATTTTGTCGTTCAAAGTATGACGGGATGCATAAATACAGTCACGCAAAATAGATATAACAAAAACTGGCTTAACAGTTAAAGTAATAATAATAAATAAAATAATAGTGCGGTTCAGAGTATGACGGGATACATAAGTACAGAGGCACGTCAAATGTATATCACAAAAACAGTGGGTTAACAGTAAAAGTAATATTAATAAAATAAAATAATTTTGTCATTCAAGGTATGACAAGATACATAGGTACAGAGTCACATCATGAAATAATTTTGTCGTTCAAGGTATGATTGAAGGCCATTTGTTGAGCCGAAATATTTGTCAGCACGATTTAATAACAACATTTTCGTATTATAACATCTTATATCAGTACCGTTGTGCAAATCTTTAGACTGATATATATATATATATATATATATATTAGTGTTGTCAACGGTTAACCGGTTAACCGGTCGAACGACCGAATACCGAATACCAAAAACGCTAACCGGTTAACCGGACTCTTTGCAATTTTGATAGATTTGATATAAATTTGTATTGAAATCATTAAATAGTTAGGTTTTATCTAAAAATTGTCGTCGTGGTAATTAATTTGACAGATCAATTGTTCAGTAAATTGATTGCTATTGTAATCATTTAAACCATTGTGGTGACGTCAGCCTATTCATTTACCGTGGATTCTTTTTCTAGAATCAACGCTTTCTAAATCTGTTTTACTACATAATTTAAGAACTGTTAATTCGCAAATTTCTATGCTAAAAAATCGTAATGTTCCTTGAATTAGGATTTTTGTTAGAAAATTTGGAAAGATACTTATTATATGCACTATATATATGTTCTTTGTCGGGTTGTTTTCCCTTTGACACATTATCCGTTTTACATTTTCAATTTTAATAGAAATAAGTTCGAATATATCTTATTTTGTAAAAACAGATAACATTCAGATGCCTTATAGTATGAAAATCTTTAAGGGTAGACGTGTTTTGTTGTAATATATTTGTATTTTTTAAAACATTTAATTGTGATATTTAATTTATTGTAATGAATCGTTTGACACGATTACATGGTTATCTAAACTCACTAACAATACCTTCTAATTAAGAATAGGCGTTAATTTTTAAAAGTCATTAACACAATAGTTTAAGTTATAGATACAATGGATAAGCGTTGATTCATGGAAAAAAAACCATTCGCCCTCCTTGCTCATGGTTTCTTTTTGAAGAATCAACGCTTATCCATTGTATCTATATCACTTAAATCATTGTGGTGACGTCAGCCTATTCATTTACCGTGGATTCTTTTTCTAGAATCAAGGCTTCCTAAATCTGTCGCTGAAATGGGCTCAACATATTAGATTCTTTTGTTGCCTTTGTGTGCCTAATTTCATTAAGTTTGCAGTGACTAATTAACTGATTTCTGTTCACTAATGGAATTGTTTTAAAAATTTACCTTTCATTTTTGTGATTTTTATATGCTTTGATGGGATTCGAACCCGTCCATGAATTCTGGTACGTGTTACTGACATCAACATATCGACGAAACCTCTGGGCTAACAATCGGTTACGATTTAAATGTCTATTTTATATATATAAATGAATGTATGAAATACATCGGTACAACAGACACATAGGATATTATACCTTTATATATACATAATAGGCAAACGAATAGTATGAATTGGTAGCCACGAGGTTTCATGGTTAAGATAAATGAGTTTAAGGTACGGACTTGTATTTTTAGGTTCGAATCCCTGAATTATCTTTGTTGTCCCTATTCTCTACTTTTCAAGTTTTTGTTCTTGTTTTGTATGTTATTGTTGATGATTTGTGTAATAAAAGCGAGTTTGGTCGTTTATTTTTGGATTATTGTTTGCTATTCCACATGTTTGAAACAAAACTGATTACATTCTCATGATTTGTCCACTTTTGTTTCATAAATTTATATAATATGATTTCATCTGTTTTACTATACAATTTTACAACTGTTAATTCGTAATTCCTATGCTAGAAAACCGTGATGTTCCTTGAATTAGAATGTGCTTTGTCGGGTTGTATTCCCTTTGACACATTCTCCTTTTTCATTTTCAATTTTAATAGAAATAAGTTCGAATATATCTTATTTTGTAAAGAACAGACAATATTCAGATGCCTGATAGTATGAAGACAGACGTGTTGTGTTATAATATATTTTTATTTTTGTTTTAACCATTTAATTGTGATATTCAATTTATCGTAATGAATTGTTTGACACGATACTAGTAACATGGTTATTTAAACTCACTTACAATACCTTCTAATTAAGAAAAGACGTTAACACAATAGTTTAAGTTATAGATACAATGGATAAGCGTTGATTAAAAAAAAACTTTTGCTCTCCGGGCTCATGGTTTCTTTTTCAAGAATCAACACTTATCCATTGTATCTATATCACTGAAACAGAAGGATAAACAAAATCAGATGATGGTAGGAATAACACATTTGAGTATCGATAGCCTGAAACCAACATTGCAGCAATCATTTGATGTAGAGCTACGATTTGCCACTTGGTGTACGTTATTGCCTGATTGTAGAAGAGCATTTGCATGCAATACATCTAAAAAAATTCGAGTTTTGAAGCCAGATGGTCCACCAGAATTTGCAATTCGAGACTTCGGCCCGGTATTCAATCTGAAATAAATAGACGACAATTCAGTTGCTGTGACATCTGGTTATGATAAGAACTCCCTTCAAATTAATTTAATTCACCCAAACATAAGGAAAATAACAGAAACATTGAAAGTGAATTCAGTAAACTCTGGAGTAGAATATTGTGAAGACAAGTTGATTTATTGTGCCGGACAGAAAGGGATACAAATGATCAACCTTAACGATGTCAATATAACTAAAACTGAAGGTACTGATTTATCATATGTTACAACATTCAGAGACAACATTTTCTATACAGACTGTAACGACCATAGTGTAACCTGTATTGATTTTCAAGGGAACATACAATGGGTGTTCAAAAACAAAAGTGATTTTCATGCTCCTTTTGGTATATCTGTAGATATAGACAGAATTGTGTACGTAGCAGGGAAAAAATCAAACAATGTAGTTGTTATTCTTTCAATGGACAAAATTTTAGACAGTTGCTAACTAATGAGAACGGATTACGGGGGTCAGTTGTGGTAGATCAAGTTGTAAGATGCTTGTAGCAAATAGAGCGGGAAAAGCGTTCGTGTATAGTCTTGCATAATTTGACAACTGTGGATGTGAGTAGAGCTGTATTTATTGCTTCGTGAAAGTTTATAGATGCTATCATAGGACAAAACGAATATCTCAAACGAAAATTTCAAATTATTTGCTTTGTTTATTGCTTGTTTTCAGAATTTTTTTAATGAATTCCTAATTTCTGTACAAAATAAATATGCACAAATCTTGTGAATAATTCTTTCGAACATTGAAAAAATTACTTTGTTTAATACTCTTATATATAAATAATGATAAAATAAATCCGTATTAATAATTACGTTATTTGGCATTAACTCTTTTGGTTCGAGAGTCACTGACAACACGATTGTCTGGAGTACATATTTGTTAAGTCTGGTTTCTGTGATAATACCTTGAATATTATATGGAGGTATACTTTTTTGAATTGCTGAATTCGTGTTAACCCGTGCAGTCGTCATCACACATACAATCACCTTGAAGTACATGTTAATTCTTAAAGCCTTGGCTCGTCTGCAGATTCGTTTCCAATGTCTAAATGTCAATATTATAAAACTTTTTGATACCTGCATTGCTATTATTGAAACAACAAGTACTGGTGTAAACGATTTCATGGTATGTTAAAGTATACATTCGGATAGCCTGCTGTGGTTAAAAAACTATTTACACATCTCCAATATTTTATCGACTGAAAACAAAAATAAATAATCTAGTGATATTTATGACCAAGACAAACAGATTTTTTTCAGTGAGAAATGATGTGTTCCGTATGGAACGTACTAATTTTAGAGTTTCTGTTATCTATGAAAGGGTGTAAAGAAGAAGGTGAAATGAGTCTTTAAGGTCTTTGAGACAGTTAATATGCACTAAGCAGTATGGAAAGTATGGAGTCTTAACAATCCTATAATCTCTTTTTAATCCCATACCGACGAAGCCGAAATGGACTTTGGGTTTCACGCTGCCTGTCTGTGTCTATCAGTCAGTCTGTCCGTCCGTCAGTCCGGCAAATCAGATTTATTTTTTTTCATGTCTGAAGATATTGTTTCGATATTTTGTGTATTGGTTTATCATGACAAGTTCAATTTTCACAATTTTATTTTTCTCCTTGTTCAGTTGAAGCCCCAAATCTATATTCTGATAAGATTGGTTGAAACCCTTTTCCTAGAATTAAATGTTTGATAAAATACTTATTAATTTCTAGATTTCTGTTCAAAGGGTAATGGTTAATTTTTTAAAAGATTTGTAAAAGATATTTTATTGTAAATGACACATTTTGGAATTTTTCGTTTTCTTAAGTAAATTGTTTGAAAAATTCAGGGGTAGGTTTGTTTGATATTTTATGTAGTTTACGACATGCCAGGTTATAGATCAAGTTAGAATTTCATTCCATTACAATGAATTTTTAACCAAAAACTGGGAGTGAAATCAGGTGATCCGGAAGGGTAAGCATTTCCTGCACATTTATGACAATGATGACAATGTGCGGTCTTTGTCTTTGAACTAAAAGCTAATTTTAACCTTCTGGAAGCACAGAGAGAAGTTGCAGCCGCTGAAGCCGAGTCTTGTTTCCTGGAATACGCCGGCAGCCAAGCATTTAGCGATATCCCAAACGAAACGGAAGACCCTCTTGCGCGTGTGAAAGACTTCGTCAATAAACATCATGCTCCAACTGCTGTAAAGGAAGTAACAGGGCCTCAAAAGATAAAAAAAAATCCTGATAAGATTGAACTGAATCATGAACCACCAGCGTTCGTGCTTTCTTTGGCACTGAACTTGCCGCCACAGACATCTGCTGTCTTGCCTTCAGATACGAAGTAACCAGCAGAAGTTACCTTAATCCCAGAATAAGAAAAAGTAACTTAACTGTCATACAAAAACTAAGCCTTTCAGAGGAGATCGCTGCTGAACACTAAAAACAGGGTGTTAAAGAAGCGATCCCTGTCTTACACACTAAACAAGACGGCATAGAAGAGATCCCTGTTTCACAGCAAAACCAAGACGTAATAGAAGAGACCCCTGTTGAAAACTAGCAACAAATCATTCCTTCGTCGGAGATTACCAGATTTTTCCTACGTAAGGACCTGTTGTTCTCCCGACTAACAAGCTGTATTGTTAAACCATTCAAACGGGAAAACCAACGGTCTAGTAAATATAAATAACGAGAAACACTTATGAATCACATCAACAGACGACAAACACTAAAAAATCAGATTCCTGACTTAGGACAGGTGCAAATAATTGCAGAGGGTTTAAACGTTTTAATGGTACCGAACTTACTCCCTTGTCTTAAACAATAGTATAACATCACAGCACAGAAAGATGTTAAGGATATATTTGTTATACATGATAAACAATTAATTCAAAAGCAAACTTCAATCAATATCATTAAAACATGGTAAATTGGCATATTGCATGTGAACTTTTGTAAATCAGGACAGTGTACAAACATCATTAGAATATCAAATGTCAGTTGATTAATTTGTTATCCCAAAAGTAGGTTTTTATCAATAAAACATGTATATAATGTCATCAGCCTACATTCGATGAATATATGACAACTTTCAAATTGAAAACTCATAGAATGTTTAGTCCATTGGTTTTCTCTATTTGGTTGCTTCTGGTTTTGTCATCCCGGGTCATGCTAAAGTGTATGGGTTTTGGTTGAGGTCCTTTGGTCTTTTTATATGCAATCATACCACATGTCCTTACCTTCTTTCATTTCAAACTCTGCAAACGATGTAATATTACCAGTTTTATAACATTAACGTGCAGAAGATTTTGGCTCATATCAGTAAGCATGCACTACTAATGGATACTTTTCAAATAAAGGTACAAGTTAATAATCAAGTTTGTGATGTTCCCCTGTCATCATAGTACGGTGTTTATATATCTCAAATTTTTTGATTTGTTCGTGTATGTAGCAACGTACTCGATTTAAATTTATGTATTACTGAAAATTCATTATACCATGGTTTTCGATATCACAAACTAGTCACAACATTAACCTAATTTTAACTTCGGCACAAGGATATTATCGCAATTCGTAAATATATATAAACATGCAGACATCTTATATTTGTTTGGCTTCATAACTATTTTGATCTGAGTGTCACTGATGAGTCTTATGAAGACGAAACGCGGGTATGGCGTATAGAATTATAATCCTGGTACTTTTGATATATATTATACGTTCAGGGATTTCACATCAAATGTGTATGGTAATATTCTTTACAAGCACAAAAATGTCGACATTCACATCAAAAGCTTACCAAATCTTTAATCGGATTTATTAAGAAAGGATATCATAACGATACTGTTGTCAGGTCATTTAAGATGGCATATTCTGTATTGTATTGATTCACGCAAAACATTTTTGCATCAGAAATTTATTGATTCATTGTGTCATTGTTGTTATTTTTACGCACCTTTTGACCTTTATCTTGGTGGTCAGTTTTTATGGGTGGAGGAAGCATGAATGGCCGGTAAAATCACAAATTTAAACCTTCGATAGGAAAACGTTCAATCCCAGTCATTTTTAAAGATTGGAGTCGAGTTCATCAGCGCTAGCAGGGTCAAACTCACAACCTCAGTGTTGACTGGTTAGTGTTTACAGTAGTAGAAATACGTAGACAATTAGCCACCGTGGCTCCCCATCGGAAATAAACAAATTTATTTAAAAACCTATTTTTGGCATGATGCCAGTTATGTTTTTCTCATGTATTATATAATAGTATGATACTAAACAATTAATGGGAGGGATTTTGCTAAAATTTTAAATGATTTAGACATAAAACTTAATCGTATGTATCAAAGAATGAATCAATAACAGATAGCAAGGTCGAAGTATTATATTGCTTCAAACCTTGTGGATAAACGTAGTGTCGTAGAGTACCGACAAGTTTATCAGGATCGTTTTTAAACCGGGCACGGTAAACAACATATCTGTGAAAGTAAAGATGTGCTATTTTTGCCGATGTCACAATACATTCTAAATAGCACGAAAACTCATTATACAAGGATATATTATATAATCCATCAAATGTCAAAATATGAGACATATATATGTTCATTCGGCGTAATTTCATTATACGAACCGAAAGGTTAGCATCTGTACTCATTAAAAATGTTTGCCTGTTAGTTATCATTGTCATGTTTTCACTGTTCTTAATCTTGTCTGTTCAATTGGGTGTGTTTAACATTGTTTGTTGATGATTTTATCTTAATTTCAAAGCATTAATCCCTAAGACAAAACACTACATACTTTTACATATTAACAGTCTATATATAAAAACTCGGGAGCCAATAAAAAAAATTAAGCGAAAACCTAGTTGAAATCAAACATAAGAAATGGAATTCTTTGTTCAAGAAGGTATCACAAATCAAAATTTTAATAATTGAATTGTATACATCTGTTTCTATGGGCTTTAAAAGATTAATAAAGATGCATAGTTTTGAATTTTTTGCAGCTTATATAAATGTTATTTCTTGAATTACAGAACTGAGCTTCGAGGTATTTGCCAAAGTTTAAATCAGAGATTGTCTTGAAACCGTATAGAGCAAAAATATTTAAACATCATATAACTTCAGATTATATTATCTTATATATTAACCCTATATTTTGAATTAATAACATTACACATTCACAGTAATAATAAATAAACTGTATGCGTGAAATACCTTTCTTATGAGTCCTTAAACAGAGATGGTGTGTTCGAAAAACATTTTTTTCTCTAGACCTACTTGACGACGGACTTTTTATTGGATCTTAGAAATGCATCACGTGACAACCGATCAGACATGAGTTGTAAGTTGACTTACAGAAAGTACATAAAATGATGGCCAACATCAAGTAAATACATTTGTCTGATAAAATATAACTGGCATATAAGTATCATAATTGTGCTATTTAGATAATTGTTTCGAATTTCAAGATGTTAACTTCGCAGCGCGTCATCCCTGCAATGGCTTCCATTTTAACGATTGTAAAAATTGACTGGAGTGACTTGGAGATAATTTCGACGAAGTAGAATCCTGAATAAACTATTCATCAAATTTCAAATAAAGTGGATGTAAGCAATATATATTTGTTAGAGACACGTGTGCGTGTACAATTTGGTCGCACATGTGACCTTCTACTTAAGTCTACTCTTCTATGTTTTAAATGGTTTACTTAGCCTTGATGTTATAAGACCCACTGATGAGGCAATAAGCGGTAATATTACATTTAATCTTGAGTAAATTTGACCTTAAAGTATAATGCTACTTGAAATATAAAATAAGTACACACTCTTTCATATCAGTTTGATATTGTGTAAATATGATGTACATGTGTTGAAGACAGTACATTGACCTATAATGGTTTACTTTTATAAATTGTTATTTGAATGGAGAGTTGTCTCATTGGCACTCACACCACATCTCCCTATATCTATCAATATAGATAACAGTTGTGTTTCGTTCTGCTGTATACAATTTGTATTACAATGTAGACCATGCTCTTTTTTTTAAATCTGAAATGATAATTATATAAATATATAGATTAAAGAACACAAAAGAAAACACCTACCAGAAGCACCGGACTCATCTGTAATCATGATTATCTGTTTATTGGACATAATATCAAACTTTATTTCTATTCGAGTGAAACATGCATGCGATGTAAAAGTCACTTTATAATGTACAAGCAGTGATGATCCTTTATGAGAGAGGCGATAAGGAATATAACAAACTTATCAACGGAAAACGAAATGTCATTTCAGTGGATGTCTTTTGCTGCTGTTTATTATGGTTGTTCTATTGTTGTGCTGTTGGACCACTGACCAAGGTTAAGGGGTGAGGTGTGAGTTCTCAATAATGTTTCGACCCACAAAATACTGCATATGCCTGTCCAAAGGGCAGGAATCTTTACTTCTATATATTGTTTTTCGTTAATTATTTTGTACATTTTGTTCATTTTGTTGAAATGTTGCACAACTGACACAGGTTTGCATGAAGATTCTGCGTCCAAAATCATAACCCCGCCCATTATGTATTTTCCTGTTGTCCAAAGACAGGATCATGAAATTCAGTAATTGTTGTTTGTTGTTATTTGACAATTCCGTTGTTGTACAAAGATCAATGCGTTAGTTTTCTTGTTTGAATTGTTCTTAGCTTTGTTATGTTAGGATCGCTTATAGCTTGCAATGCAATATTTGTATTGTTCTTTGTCATAGGCAAGTGACCGACAGTAACTATTGATAAACTTCTACTTCATATGGCTCTGGTAAAAAGTGTCTACATTTGCATTCATACAACATATTCTTTTTTATAGTTATGTATTTCATTCTCAAGATAAGTTGACGCAAACTACAGTTGGTTTATCATTATGCGTCGGATACTTGTTAATTATGGCTTGCATTAGTATAAACAAAACCGCATATTCATATATTCTACGAAGTACCAAATTATTTCATGTTTTATCAACACTTTGGCAAAACCGCGAAATCAAAGATTCATGAAATTACAAGTAAACTCAATCCAAGGAAATAAATGAATCCACAGTATCTCAAACCAACCTTTTTATAAATCTTAAACTAAAACTTTAACCTATTACATAAACAATGAACTCCGGTCTAAACTATAATCAAATTTATATATGTTCAACAATTAACGTCGTTATATACGTATGTATATCAGTTTGGTCGACCAACATCTACTTGAAACCAAACATAAGTGTCAACAGGTTACAAAAATAGACTAACTAAAATAACGACTAGAATATTGTATTTCGTCGGGATAATAGACTCTTCATATTTTATCTCGTAAATTTAGAGATTACTCTTAATGTGTTACTCTAAATATAAGTTAAACAGTCTCTTGTGGACAGTTGTCTCCTTGGCAATCCTAGCACCTCTTTTTTTATACAAACTGATTATCATGACCCTTAATTTTTACATTTACAAGTTTTGACACCTCACCCTAGAGTTTTTAATATTGCTGATTACATAAGTGACCGCCGTGGTGAAAGCTTGCAAGGTCACAATAAGTATAATATCAAACTTCCCTATTCTTTGTTTATAGATGTCTTGTGATATAGCTCAACAGCAGTTAGACACACAGACACGAAGTTGTAACTCAATATTTTTAGGGCTCTATTCACTAGGACGATCCTGTTATCAGTTTCACAAATAATCTTACGACTCAAGTTGTGTATATATCAAAATCATTTTACTTACATAACAAGCAGCACCTTTAGTCGAAAGATTTTTTTTGTGAAACTGATCATTGATGTACGTTTACATTGACAAAACATGAAATAATCAAATCTCTGACCAAGAAAAACATTTATTTTCGGAAAGCAGATAGATAACAAGCTACTTAATGAGATTAGAGAGCATATCAATACAGATAATTAATCAAAAGTCATACATTTTACTTACATAATAAATAAGCATAACTAAGTCATAATATATCAATGAAAATGTAAAATTCCTGATAGTTCACCTAACACAAAAGTTTTAAGGTTTGCAGTTGATTTTATTTTTAAAAGGTTGGATGTATCTTCCAAGGTCCTTAATAATTCCCAGTTTATATTTAATGTACTGATTGTGTTTGGATCTGTTCAATAAAATAACATTAACAAACTCTATACTATTCTGTAATTACTAACTTTTTTGTATGATTAAAACTAAAATCAATTATCGTTTTGTATTTGATCATTTAAATTAACGCTCAGGATAAAATTCGAATATCACGGCCCAGGCCATGTGTAAATTTCCAACAATCTATGGCTTCCATGAATTATTTCGATTCTAATAGGACAAATACAGTCATTAAAAAACTGAAGCGAGGGTGGGTATGCAGTGTGTGTGGCTGTTCTTTTTTACTCCCTGTTAGATAAAGCTCAAATATCTTTGTAAATATCTAGCTTGCGTAGGTTATTTCGTGAATAACTGCTAGAAAAAACCTTTTTAATTCTTTAAATTCTCAAACCCAACATTTGCCATTTTTAATTTACATGTTTTGTTCGTAAGCTTCCGTCAAATCCAAAGTTGACATTTTTTAACTAAGGAGCCGCCATGTTGACTTGCTGAAATGAGTAAATATGCAAATAATGCAATAGAATAGAAAATAAAACAAAACCTACCTCAAAAATCAGTATTAATACAATATCATACGAATTCCGATGGTTCACGTAAAAGAAAACTATTAACTTTAGCGGTTTCATTTGTATGACGTCATGTTTTGAAATGACTTAAATGCGCCAAAAAGATTAATAGACTTTCGCGGAATTTTATTTAATTTTTATTTTGTTGATTTCACCGAGCTCTTGTGCATTACTTCTTTTTATTTTGCATACGAATAAGAATAAAAGTTATTTTGTCTTTTTTTAATTGCCTTTTTTAAAACAATAAATCGGCAAAGGGTCTGCAAATAGGTTCCAATACATGTAGATTTACGTGGGAAGTATATTGTAACAGCCATTATTATGTATATCTCTGAGTCTGCGCTAAGTATATTTTATCGAGAATTCTATCACAGTGTTATTTACAAAGCTAAAGAAGCACGTCATATTAGAATCAGATATTTTACATAAGAACAACTTACTAGTACCAAAATGAATAAGATATTTTATTCATTGGGTTAGTGACAAAAATACAAAATTAATTAAATGCAACGACATGAATTTGCATAATATGAACAAAACATTCAGTTGTGAAATGTATTTTCATCAGTGACCATGTTTTTTTAATAAATGAAGCAGCATACTGCATTACTAAGGCACATGAAAGACATCGAAACCATGTATCTGTGTTATCCATATCAATTATATTTGAACAGATATTTTTTTATAGAATTCAAGTCTTTAAAGGTCTTAGTTGTATTCAAATAAGAAATGAGCTTCGTCATCTATTTCAATTGAAAACAATTTTGACATAAACCCACTTTTCTATAATTAAATTGCATATGGTACAAATACCAGACGACTTGGAAGTCAAAAAACTAAAATTAAATTTTTTTTTAATAATACAGCTCTTGGATAATTAATGAATACACTGCAATCATTTCAGAAAACCAGCAAAATCAACTTCGCTTACTTAATATATCATTAAAAGTACAATCTTAAAATAAACAACAAAAAGTACATTTCTATGATTACTTTAAATAGACACAATAAGTATCAAACAAAGCGTTTGATGAAAAAAGGGGCATCAAATTATCCATAGAATAAAACTGACACTGGCAGTCATATCAAATTCCGTTTAGAAAGATTATTCTATCAATGACTTGCATTATTTCAACTTGTATTTTCTTTATAAAATGATAAATGTAGATACATACATTTTTTGGTAAATGTAACACATTTATAACTATCTATTACATGTTATGGATTACATTAACCATGTGTATTCATTGTTTTAACATGCATGTCCTGTTATGATACAAGACATAAAGTGTTATTTTATAACTCTGGAATACACTTATTAAATATTTTTACCAGTGTTTTCAAAGCAAAATTAAAACAAATTAACAGTCTCTTTTTCATGTGCAGAAAAACGAAAAAAAATGTTTCATTTCGTTTGGTAATTCTTACAACTAAATTATTTTATTAAATTTTGAACTTTTGGTTCAGGAAATAGATCAATATTTAAATTATAATTTTGAGAATGATCTCCCTTAAAGAAGACATCCATAACAATGCATATCCCCTATGATCAGACAGGTATTCCAAAAGTAAAAGATATTTATTAACCAGTTCAAAGGGAATCTACAAAAATAGTTCATTAAGTCGTGAACATTTTGATGTATCCTGTTTGTTTGTTGGTGTGTTTGTGATCTTGATTAAAAAAAATCAAGACTAAAAAAAAATTATGTCTGATGTCTTTAACCTTTAACATGATATGCAAAACTCTTTTTGATATAAATATTTTAAAAATATGGCGCCAAAATTTCTGGTTTTAACCCAAACACTTTTTATTATTTTTACAAAGTAGTTAAACAGTGTTATGATATTATCACTGACTCCTTAATTTTCGATAAGTATCATAATAATCAGCATCAGATTCAAGACCTGTGATGACATTTGTAATTTGTAGCCATTGTGGATATGTCCTGGATGTAAAAAGTGGCTGTAATGAACAATATTGGTACAACATATTATTCGCCAAGTACATGAGATATTTTATTCCAAATGACTCTCTATAACATGAATAAGATTTTCATGAAACCTATATATACTAAGTAGTAACATGAAACTAGCCATATTACTTATTTTCATAAAAACAAGCTAAACTTAGTATTTTACATAAAACAAGTTCAACTTAGTATAATCATAAAACAAACTATACTTAGTATTTTCATAAAAGCAAACTTGTATAAATGTTCCTGTTACATATTGGAAAAGCAAGATCATCTACAAAAAATAAAATACAGATGATTTAAAATCTTGGGCATTTACAAAGTACATTCAGTTCAATAAATGCATGAACTTTATTTGCAAATATATATTAAATTTGGTCTGTTGCAGACTGGTGTTTCAATAGCAAGCATACCTCCTTATTCTATATCACCAAAAATATCAATACAAAATTGATTCAAAATTATTACTTTTATTCAACAGAGTGTACTGATTCTTGATATTGCAGCTGTCTTTAGAGTATAATAAACAACTCTAAAGGTGTTTTCATATCTTGTGTAAAGCTTTAACCTAGATTTCATAATTCATTAGTTTCTTTTAGATTTTTCAGCATTTCAAGGTAAAGAATCTGAAATTGAATAATAGGAATTAAGCGTCTGTTCTTCTCTTTGGGGGTTTATAGTTTCTATATACAAGGTAGATGCTGCACAAATATTATTTACAGATATAAACCATTCCACATATTGACAATATTGTTTTTTCAAAATGGTTACAAAGCAATAAATTTACAATTTCTTTAATGAAACATGTGCCAAAACAATTAAAAACACCCATAACACTTCGGGTTTGTACATTTCATAAGCAGAATACTATATCGTATAGTCATATACGAACGTATAACCCCATCAAAGTATCATACATTGTATTTTACATGAATATTAAAAATTTCAACCAAAAACTGACAAAAAAATGGACTAAATTTTGCAGAATTCTCTACCTTTCACATGTTAATTTCCAAAAGGTGATTTTGAGTTTTCCTCAAGTTAGATTTTTCGAGACTTGTTGCTTTGTATATTTAGGGCTGCATGCTATAGATTATAACTAAAACATTTTTGTTACAATTAGTTTGAGGTTCAAATTAAGTTTGACTGGACTATAGGATATACTATTTCGTCTAGTTATATGCTTAAACCTGCAACTTTAGATTTGAAACAGGCGTGTAGTATTGTGTCAGAATATTTATATGAAAATGAAAATTAAGTGGTTAATTGCAGTCATCAGACTGTTTTCACAAATATAAATTATTACATTTTTGTTCGAACCAATGTTTAACCTGGCGATTTAAAGGGAGAGAAAAAAAATAGAATGGAATGTCAAAAAAAATGTACTTATAACAAATGAACTAGTGCTTTAACAATATTTATTTAATGAATAAAAGCAATTGGATTTCAAAATTAAATCTCATATGCTCTAATTTTGTTTTTCCAATAAAAGAGGGACGAAAGATGCAAGAGGGACAGTCAAACCCATAGAATGAAAATAATCTGACAACGCCATGGGTAAAAATAAAAAGACAAACAGACAATAAAGAGCGTTTTTTCATGAAAATATTTTTTAGAAAATATATACAAGTTATCCAACCAATTATAAAATCATAGCTTTCATAATGATCATTGCCAAAATAGTGTATAAATTACGTGCGTTTGAAATGATTATCCCTCAACATTTACATGCAGATGTTTAAAACAACGTAGAAATGATAGAAACGTTATGTCTAAAGGGAACCTTAAAGCCACAGCCAAATTCATTTTTTACAGACATATAATTTTTTTTTTAAATTCTAATTTTTCAACGGAAAATTCTAACATAAAGACAATTCATATTGTGACATAATAATGACTAATTAACAAAACCATGAACTTAAGGAAAATACATGTATAACTTTACAATGTGAGCAGGTTGTTATCTTCTTCATTTATTGTTACTATCTCATTTGCACGGCTTTGATTTAGTGGTTCTAGCCTATTCATCTCTACCTCATGAATACGGCTTTGTCCTGGTTGTTTTGTCCTATTCAACACTATCTCGTGTGTACGGCTGTGTTCTGGTTGTTCTATCCTATTCATCTCTACTGCATGTTTAATACTTTGACCTTGGTGTTTCGACTTTATCATCTTTACCTCATGTGTACGGCTTTGTCTTGGATTTTCTAGTCTATTCATCGCTACCTCATGTGTACGGATTTGTCTTGGATTTGCTAGTCTATTCATCGCTACCTCATGTGTACGGCTTTGTCCTGGTTGTTCTATCGTATTCCTCTCTACCTCATGTGTTCGGCTTTATCCTTGTTGTTCTATCGTATTCATCGCTACCTCATGCGTTCGGCTTTGTCCTGGTTGTTCAACCGTATGCATCTGTACCTCATGTGTATGGGTTTGTCCTGGTTGTTCAATCGTGTTAATCTCTACCTCATGTGTAAGGCTTTGACCTTGATATTTCGACCGCATCAACTCATGTGAACGGTTTTTATCTTGGTGCTTCAACGAATTCATCTCTATCTCATGAGCATAGCTTTGTCCTGCTTGTTCTATTCTATTCATCTCTTCCTCAGGTGTATTGATTTGGTCTTGCTGTACCATCGTATTTATCTCTATGTCATGTGATCGGCTTTTTCCTTGTTGTTCAATCTTATGCATCTCTGTCTTGTATGTTGGCTGTGTTCTACCATGTGCAGCTTCCCTTGTCTGGTGCATTTGATCCTTGTGTGTACAGCGGGTAATTATTTTCGTGAGGAGCAAAATGATTTCTTTCCTCATTTTTGTTGACATCATAATATAGATGATAAAATTTGACATACATCCTATAATTGTAAAAAGTCTTATACCTTCCATTAGCATAGCGAAAAAGAAAAATGTATAAGAATAATTGTTACTAATACCTATAATAAAACTAGCCAGCCATAATGACATTTCATATTCATACCTTTGTATCAGCATCACTGAACGTTCTTGGGCACTCCATGCGTCGATCACAAAATTACCGTTAATGTAATTAAAACACCACCACAAGTACACAATTACTTTTGGAACTTCTGTAATGATGAACATCATTAACACTACAATAACCATTGCAACTGACCTTCTTTCTTGTCTCCTTTGTTCTGTCATCTGACCCCTGAATTTGTTAGTGAGTAACTTGTAGACGATGAATATTGTAGATATCAGCATGACTAAACAACAGCTTGTCAAAAGAACGGTTTGGATCAGGAGATATGTTACAGAGGAGTATTCTAATATATCATCACCTCCGGATTGAACAAGGCAAAAATCTGCGAAATCATTCAAATTCTCAGACCAAATGCTAAAATGTCGTGGAATACCTATTGCTATGGACAATAAGAAACACATAACACAACAAATTGCAGCTTTTTGTTTGGTCAGCTGATTTTTTGTCCAAACTGGAAAAAGGATGGCTATGACTTTCTGTATCCCGAGACATGCTGTGATCATTGATGATACATTGTGGAATGTGAAGGATAATATTGAGAGATGAGGAGAAATAGAACAATACGGATATGGTAAATAACACTGGTAAAATTTAAAGTCTAAATTACAGACATATTTTGACTGGAATATTGGTTGCAGCCCATAGCATGAGAACGCCGTTAATAAATCAGCTGCTGCTAAACCCTGCATAAGTATTGTAGCAGGTAAACGCAATGTTTTACGACAGAGAATAGCAAGTATGACGATGTTCAGTAGCACTGATATATAGGATATAACAGAACCAGCACGGTACAAATCCAGTAAATACTTGTCCTCATCTACAATAAAAGTATCTGTATAACCTTTCATTATTTATATCAGATGGTTTGAGTTGTATATAAAGATGTTCATTATATTTCCAATACTCATTTACGATAGCGTAATCAAACATCTATGACCTCACAAAAACCAACAAGTGACAAGGTAGATGCGCGCATCATAATTTCTTATTGTTCCATTTTGATGACGATATAATTCACAATATAAGGAACGAAATTGAGTAAGTCTTTTTGGGTCATAATTATACCAGACGAACGTTAATGTTATAGATACGGACGATATACAGCTCCATGTTGCATTTATACCCCTAGGCTTTTATCTCAAGCTCACAGCTCACAGCTTAAAACAACTCACACACAAGAAACATTTGGATAGATTCATTAGGTCAGTTTTACTTGTTTAATATCATCATTGACATGTATCTGTCTTGTGATCACTAAATGCTAAATCGCAAAATAATACCAACCACTAATACTAATAAATCACTATATATATATGACACCTGATTTGTCCTTTTGTAAAATAATAATTTTTTTCCCATGAGTAAATGAAAATGAAAAATGTATTGATTTCGTGCCTCCGAGGCATATTTCTAATTTTATCTTAAACTGGAAATGCTCAAATATAGCCGTTTGGAAAGTCGGTGATAAAAATGCAAATGAAGGGTTGACTTTCGAACAAGAATTGAATGTTTTTACAGATGATATTGATTCCAATAGACCACATTGGACTGAAATTTTAATTTAAACAAAATGTTACTGATGGTAAATATTCCTTTTAAAGAGTCGACAAATGGTTTCAGTCAAATCCATAACACCATTTGACGTGATTGCAGATCTTACATCGAAGATCATATTTGCTGTTTTGTCGAACCATTTATAACATAGTTTCAAAAAATAGGAAAACACACTTTTGAATAAAAATCAAAAATCATTATTAGCAAAGTGCATCACCTCCTATATAAAGTATCAATTGATAGTTTAAGACGTACGTGTATTTGTTCAGTTAATCTTGCGGTTGTTTTAATAATTGGTATTACTGATTTTTTTTATTTTATATATCTTTCAACCTCTACAACGTAAAATGAAGGATAAGTAAATCAGTTAATGAAACAGAAAGTGACAATACTGATCAATGACACATATAAAACGTAAACTGATGATTTCATTTCCTCTTGCAATTTGGATTTATAATAGGGCTAAGTGCAATCCATATCGTAGATGGTTTTTGTACTTTGAATTTGTGTCCATCTATTATTAAGTTTCCAAAACGTAATCACAAGCGCTAATGTAAGGACAATAATACCAACAAAGAATAATCCGGTATTTCTTTTAAGGAAACATGAAGTATGTAAATTTTGACATTCTGGGAATTCAGTACCATGTAAATTTTTCAAAAGATTAATATAACGTGCATTTTACTATACTATATGTTAAATTGGTGTAGCTGCTTTATATAGGAGATATTTGTTTTTATTACAGGATACAACGCATGAAGTGATGTAGTTAAATTGGCAAAGTGGGACAATATTCTATGACGAACGTTTTATTACTCAGTATATATACAGTCAATGATGATGCAGTTCCATCCGGACAAATGTGTATTTCTATCAATTACCAAAACGAGCGAACCAATACACAATAACTACATCCTCCATGGCCACAAGCTGGAACATGTTTCATCAGCCAAATATCTAGACGTCACTAAAACATCTGATTAAAAATGGGTTGCGCATATAAACAACATCTGTCAGAAAGCAAATAGGACAATAGGATTCCTTAAACGAATCTTAAACATAGTGAATAGTGAAATCAAGGAAAAGGCATACACAGCTTTAGTTAGACCAACAGTTGAATATGCAAGTCAGTTTGGGATCCTCATTTACAAAAAGACAAGCACAAACTAGATATGGTACAACGAAGATCGGCTAGGTACGTTACAAACAGGTACCATAACACGTCATCAGTTGAATCCATGCTTCAAAAACTGGAATGGCCAACAATAGAGAGAAGAAAGAAAGCTAGACTAACCCTCTTATATAAGATTTGGAATGAGGAAGTAAAGATTGATGCTGGCGATAAACTGATACCACCTGACAGATTATCAAGACACACCAACGTTCACTCTTTCCAAATACCATCTTGCAAGACCAGCATAAGAAAAGAGTCCTTCTATCCACGCACGTTCAGATTGGAACACCTTACATGCCTCTGTGACCGCTGCAGAAAGTCTTGACTCGTTCAAGAGACTACTGCAAGCACATTAAATTTCAAGTCCCATGTTTTTATTTGCACCATGTAAAAATGCTATGTACAGCACATATTATTTCCTTTGTATTAAAATTATTTTTTGGACTTGTTAAGTTTGCAAGCGCACACCAAACAGTGACAGGATAGTCAACCAAATGACGGTGGTCACTTAGTGTAAGAAGTAGAAGAAGCTCATAATCGTACTTGCTCTCGCTATCTCATGTTCATATCTCATGTTCATCTCATTATGATATTCACCCCATTCTTCACACAAGCGTCAACAAATAGTCATAACGAGTCGCCACAAAATAATTTTCGAAGGAGACAAGTGCAACGTACAGTAACAATACTTAAACACCAATTCAAATTATTTCCTCTGTAATTTTCCAGAACAAAGGAAACGCGTACTCGCTGGCTCTCGTGTCCGCACTCTGTTACTCACGTACGCCCATACACGCTTTGCACACACACTTTCCATCGCACATTATAACTCTCTCTGAAACATATGAACAAACACCCTTACAAGAAACACTATCACTCACGCAAAAACATTATGATACGCAGACGCACTCTCGTACAATTTATTACATGTACACACATACCAAATGGCAAAATTTGGGGTAACTTGCATAAATAAAAATGCCAATATGCCAATACCTATGTCGAATGAACAATTTGTTCGCATATAGGTTAATTGTACATGTTTTTAGGCTTCTGTCCGTGTACAAATGGACATTGTCTACTCTGAAATCTTTTGGCGTTTTTAGTTAAAAATTCGGAAGCGTAACCATAGTATAGTTGCTATATAAGATCATATAAAATGACGGAAAATCGTAAAATAGCAAGATTTAAAACAGAAATACATATGCAAGAAAATATTGTTTATGATTTGTTCGCATATAGTGAAACACCTTGTAGGTTGAATTTTAAAGTTGAATAACTATTAACTTACCTGCTTTCTTAAGTTTTCGGCCAAATTCTTTTAAAAACATGATGATTTCAACCCTCCAATTGCGTAGAAAGTCGTATTTTAAGCATTTTCCCTTTGAATAACACAGCATCTTTGTAAATATCCGTCAAAGGAAGTTTTTAAAGAATAGTTTTAGATATATGACAGAAAAGGACTGGATTATTCTCAAATGTAAAATTAATTACATTTTCAATCTTTAGCTAAGGTAAGTAATTTGATCAAAAGGGACAAAGTCACGTGGTGCAAATCATTTGAATAAAGTACCTTTGATTTTGTCATATGCTTTATAACTCACGCATTCATATTCACTATTCACATTTTCAACGAGGCCTTCACACTAGGCACTTTATTCCTTGCAAGCTTTCTCTCGCGAACGCACACCAACATACTATCTTACACACGCGCACAAATTCTCCCTGCATTATACCAACCCGTCTTTCACACTCAAAAACAACTCTCTCACACACATGCACACCTACTCAACATCACTGTCTTTCTCGCAATCAAACACAATTTGTTTCTTTCGAAGTTTCTCTCACACACTCTGTCTCCAGACAAATGTGTTTAATCATATAATGAACAATTTTTTAGGTATCCATGAGGTACACTAAAAAGTATATAAAACTAGTGCCAATACACACATATCAGTGCTAAACATTAGTTCAGTGGTTTTTGTTGAATTTGAAATTGTATGCATTTTGGAATTTTTTAACCCACCAAAGTACATTCAAAATCATAGAACTAAAATATAATGGACTGATGATACACAAGTTCATGAGTAATGTGGTATGTTGTACTGTCCAACTTACCTCTTTGTTCGTGGTATTTGTTTTTCTATCAGTGAATCAGGTATGAAGAGATATTTCTAGTTTCAAAGATTTTCTAGAAAATAGTACTGTAGCGTTTATATCCTAATCTTTTAAATTTTGAAAGAACTTATAAATTAAAGGAAATATAAATAATACAAAGTGAACTGTTTTTCAAAAACAAACATATAAATACCGTTTCTTGATTAAAGTGATTTTAAAGAGTCGGGATTGTGTTTACCTGGGAAAAAGGGAATAGTATTGAGAAAAAAGGTAGAGATAAATTGGCAAATCAAAAATAGAAAAAAGGAACATTGCCGAACTTATCGAAAATTGAGTTACAGTACCTATGTCTTCTTTTAGCCAGGATGTTTAGTTTTCGTATTCCCTAACCATTAACCTGATGAATTTATGATCATTGTACGGTGCACAGTTCTCTCTGCATTCAAAAATAATCTTTCTGTTTTACCTGTCCTGGCTGATTTCTTACTACAATTAACTTACTAAAACAGTTATTAAATCTAATGAGGACCTCTTATAACTTATTAACCAAAAATAATATTGGCATGGGAGTGAAAGAAAACAAACGTTTCGATAGTGTACAGTAGTGCTACATAGATAGAAAACAACGACTTCAAGTATACCTCCGGAAAGTACATGCGACAATACAATACTATTGGAATTGGCATTATTGAATGAAGGAAATCAAATCCCGTATTACTTGGAATAAAATACAAAGTGGAAAATTCAACTTTTTATGGTAATAATTCAAACGCTCTGCCAAACTTTGTTTCTTATTTTGAAAACCTTAAATTTACAAGCACAATTATTTATCCCGACTTGATAAAACTATTTATTTCGTTAAGCAACCAATCATCAATCAATCAATGCTAAAATTCGTTGCACATTTAAACTTTCGATAAACGATTAAACTATAAATCATATAAAGCATGCATGAGTACCTATTTTTTGTTATTTTTGTGATTGATTAAATGTCTATGTTTCTCTTTTCAAAATTTTCAAAAAAAAAGTGGATGGTATATTTGTTTTCTTTTTAAAATTTTTACTTGAGGAAGGTATGATGTTGATAGGATTGAATATTTATCAACGCAAAGGTCATGGTTCCTACCTTTTTTATATAAACATCCATTTAAAAAGTATAATTGTCATCTATGATCATTGTATTGACCGGGTTGCACGATTTCCTAACCAACTGATAGAATAATGATCTTGGACAAACGGGCGAGTGGTTACTTGGTTGGTCGGGCAACCATTGTAAAGGTGGTATCTATTTTTGTAATCTTCTCAATATTGAATCATTTTCGTGAAATTTCACATGTAGATTACAGTCATATTTTAGTTGTGCACCAGATTTTATGGAACTGTTTAATAGTTTTGTCACATTTATTTACTCAGTTAGAAGTAATAATATTTCAGTAACATTTACATATGCTGGTGCCCTTTTTTTATAATAAACATATCAATCAGTACATACCCAGGGATTAAGCCGTTAAAACCAAGTTTTCATTATTTAAGAAACGTTTTAAGTAACACGGGCACTTTTTTTTACTTCTTTAAACTATCAAATTTGAATTCGTACATAGGTTCACCTTCCTTTGAATAGTTTAACAATTCAAGAAGAAATGAAAACCTAGTCATTTTAGGACCTGAATTTATGTAGGGTTTCAAAAGTCTTACAATCCTTACTTTTAGTTGAACAGTTGAAACAAAGTAGAAAAAGAAAAGAATTGAACTTTGACATACCTTAAACATTGAACATAGTTTTTCTGTAGATGATGGCAACCTCTGTACCTTCCTTTGGTGTGTGTCAATATCGTCATATATTTAAATATATAGATACTATACCGCTATCAAGATCACAAAAACCACGAAGACCTCAAACACTTTTCTAGAAATTAAAGACACATTACACGAAGTTGCTGAAAACATCAAACAAATTCTTCAAGATAAACATTGCAATTTGAAAACCTTGTCCGAGAACAAAAAAACAGATAGAATGCAAAATTGTACAGGTTCCATTTGATATCAACCAACATCTCGATAAAGTGCAAATTAACATCATAGCGGAATGGTATAAGATAGAAAACAAAAATAGAAAACAAAAATAAACAAGCTAATTAAAGCTTTAGATGAGCATGAAAGTAAAGTTGACGAGCACGAAAAGAACATCGCATACATAAAATAATATGCATCAGACCTACGGACCTTCCTCGCTATGAAACAACAAACGTTATACTCTCAATCGTTTAGAGATTAAGTGTAACATTAATACATTACTGACAGACATTACAAATACTCTCCCTGTGTTTGGAAATATATATATTGACTCCAAGCAATCGGTAATTATTGCAAAGAAAAAGGAACAACAAGCCCAGCTAATACTACATAGACACGCGCCTGTGTCCATTGAGAACTTGAAAGCAGAGTTACAACTAACTATCAACACCGAACATGATATTGAAGGGTGTTGCATATTGCCTGATGGTAGAATTGTATTTTCCTATCCTAAATTAAACAAAATAATAGTAGTTAAAGAAGATGGGTGGGTTGATTTTTCGTTGAGTGTGACAGCAGCATTCGGTGAAGCATACAACAATGAGGATAATACTTTAGCGATATCATTCAGCCTTGGTAAAAAAAAATAACAATAATTGATTTAACGAAACGAAAAATAACAAAAACTGTTTCTCCCGGAGGAAGAACCTTTGGCATTGCGAAAATCAATAACAAATCGATTTATCAAGTACAAAACTTAGGAATTTTGGCCATGGATCTTACTGACAAATCAATACGTACTATTACGACTGAGATAAAGGACACAATAATCAACCTAACAATATCAGGAAACAAACTTATTTATTCCACTTCTAAATATCACACAGTAGTATGCCACAAAATAATGGTCATTCAATGATAAAAGTATTGTAAACATTCTCTGTGTGGGATTTCTGCTGACAATGATGGAAATGTATTTGTTGTAGGGTATGGAACGAATAGTGTCGTAGTTATCTCACACGATGGACAAAAACATACGGAACTTCTATCACTCAAAGATGGCATAACATCACTCTGCGCAATAAACTTTTGACGTGCAACTAACCAATTACTAGTAACCAGTGATAATCATAAAGTATGTTTGTACAAGGTATCCAGTAGTTAAGTTGGTAAACTCATCATAGATAGTTCGGTAAATTGGGTCACAAGGTATAAACATAATTTTTTTTAAAAAGCCTCTCACAAATATCACACATTAAAATGAAAACTTAATACAGATCCAAATCAAATAACACATTTCGAAACAAGATCGTCAACATTTGAAAATTAGCTGTTTCTTATTTTTTTTTTTTTTTTTTTTTTTTTAGAGTGATCCCTTAGATTTAATTGTTTACCTTTAATCTTATTTTATCAAGAGCAAAAACAAAATTGATAGTACATAAGTCATACCAACATAAGAGAAGTCAAGTTCAAAAAGACCAAGGCCACGTAAAAGCTATTTGGTTTAACCAACGAGTTTATGAATATTTTAACTATCAAAACAAATCAAGAACAATTTCATTAATCTCTTTTTTTTTTTTTTTTCAATTTGATATATATATAATATAAATGTATCCCAAATTATAATAAAAGATATATTTCTAATTTAGGATGAACAATTTAAGTGATTTTGTTGGCTGTTGTTACCTCATTGAAAAGGTATTATATAACTATTGTATGTAACCATGAAATTTATGTATTTTTTTGAGTAATTTAGAAAAATTATCAAGAAAAGAAAATGCCAAACAAGAAGCATCTTAGTAAGGTTATTAACCCCCAGTATATGTGTGGTTTTTAGGTAAGTAAACTTATCATAGATACCAGAACATAATTCTGTATATACGCCAGACGCGCGTTTTGTCTACAAAAGACTCATCAGTGACGCTCGAATAAAAAAAAGGTAAAAAAGGCCAAATAAAGTACGATGTTTAAGAGCAATGAGGACCAAAATTCCTAAACGTTTTGCCAACTCCAGCTAAGGTAATCTATGGTCGCGTATTGTTCAGACTTGTCGAGTATTGTTAAGACTGAACAAATAGGTCGGTTATAGGGCGACAACGGGTTAAGACTGAAAAAAAGGTCGAGTACAGGTCGAGAACGGGCAAAGACTGAACAAAATAGGTCGAGTACAGGTTGAAAACGGGTTATAACATCATTTATGAAAAAGATATTTCATAACGGTCAACCTAACTATATAAAGACAAAGAACCCACTGTTCACAATTTAGATTCAGCTAGAAAAACTATTACCGCAATCCAGAAATATCCAAACCAAAAGAAAGACTCAAACAAGACACACCTTAAACTACTCACAACTCATTTGACCGTAACACCTCTGGAAAATTCATTAATCCTATGTAAAGTTAAATATAACAATACATCTACTTTTTTTGTGGTTGTTGAACTGGAAGAAGATGATGAATATTTTTGTTTACGATTAGTTGTGGACAAAAAGGCTTATTTATTATGAAGGTGTGATGAATTGTTATTGTTGTTTTATATGATAATTCGACATGCAAATTTGAAAAAAGTCTTTTAATGATTTTTATCATTTTGATGTTTACAATTAGAAATTCAAGCTAGTCGTAGATGCTCTCTTGAATATACAAGTGTATAACTAACGTATTGTTGATTCCGGACGTTGTGTGTTGTGTCCCGTTCGTTGATTTTCTTTGTAAGTTTGTTGCATGATTTCGTTATCGTTCTGTACCGTTCGTTTGTAAAACATCAAGAGCATAATTTGCTGTTTCTCTTGAAATATCTCTCTCATAGAGCGTGTTCTGATATAAAAGGAAAAGAATGTCAACAGTGAAAGTGAAACAAGGTATATAGACTCATCATATATACCAGGATTAAAACTTTGTATTTGGGCCAAGTATTAAATCATCTGACTGACTGATTTGATCCACAAAAAATCGGTCAAAAGGTTAAAACGATTATAATCGTATATTTTTCATCTATAATATGAAATGAAATAGTTATCAAAGGTACCAGGATTATAATTTAGCACACCAGACGCTCGTTTCGTCTAAATAAGACTCATCAGTGACGCACATATCAAAATATTTATAAAACCAAACAAGTACAAAGTTGAAGAGCATTGAGGATCCAAAATTCCAATAGGTTGTGCCTAGAAAAATCCAATTGTACGTTTTCTTTTATTTATATCTATATTTAGGTGTGCATATATATCGCTTATATGACCAAGGTGTTCTTCAGAGATCAACTAGATAGTTAACTAGATGGAGTCAAGACTAAAATACACACGACATGAACCTACATATTTTATCAAATCCATGCCCTGTCAACTGTTTATTTTAAACCTTTTAATAATTTGGATTACTGTTATACATGGTTATAAATCAAATATGAAAATTTGAGTAGAATCGGTGAACAAGACTTGGACAGCTATAGCCCCTTCAATACATTCAACATTCATGAATATCGTTATGATGTTTCTATTTCATGTTTTGTTGGATTATGTGTTATGACTCAAAGTTTGTGAGTTGAATTTTTTAATTTCCGTCTTCTACACATATGTCTTATTTGTCTCTATAGTCGAGATAATTTGGATTTTCCATGAATTGTGTACTGCGTTAGTCTAAATAATTATGACGTTGTCATAGCATTTATTTGAACTATCCTTTCAATAGTGTCATACTCATGTTTATTATTTGGTCTAGTTTTGTGAAAATAATTGTATGAATGTCAGAATCATATATGTGTCACAAAAACAAGTCACTGTTTGCTTATCATGTGCTGTCGTTGATAGAAGATGTTTGTTGTTGTTCTGTGGTTTACAGGTTGTAATGACTATTATGTTGTTTGTGTGTGTCTTTCCCTGCGCTAAATTTTCTTGTGTTTATTCGTGCTGTATTCCGATCACATTATGGTGTCGTTTAAGCAATATTTTGTAACATTTCCATACACTGCACTACAAAAGTCAAAAGGTCTGAAAAGACCAGTTTTTGTCTGAATTTGCATGAATTTTTACTCGACATTCTTGATTTGTCTAAATAATTTTTAAAAAATCTTGACATTGTATGAATTTGTCTCATAAGGTTCTTGATTTTTCTTGACAAGTGTCTTGACAGTATGAACATTGTCTTAAAATTTCTCGACACTTCCTGTATCATCTGATAAGAGTCTGGATTAGTCTCGACCAATTATTGACTGTCTTAAATTTGTCTCGATCTGTCTTGACATATTCTTGACATTCTTAATAATGTCTCGATCTGTCTTGACACATTCTTGACATTCTTAATGATATCTGAATATGTCTTGACATATTATTGACATTCTAAATAATTTCTAAATATGCATGATATGTCTAGACACATTCTTGACAGTCTTAAATATGTCTTGACACTATCTCAACAGTATAATTAGTTATATAAATTTTGCCTAAAAATGTGAACAGACTTATTCTGCACTGTTTGTGACATTCTTTTGCTTTATATACTTATTATGGCTTAACTAAACTTTGAAGAATCAAGGATTAATTTTGTGTAGTAAGATACCCTTTTGGTGCAACTTAGTTGGAATACCCTGAATAATCCCCCATGTAGTTTGATTTTGATTAATTTTTATTAAACGTTCAATTAATTGGTTTCACTTGGAATATAAGTTGAACTTGCTGACAAACAGCATTTAGATTTTTGCCATTCGCAAAACTGCCAGTCAAATTTGCTTTACTAAAATAAGTGTCTATAAGGCAGTTTTAAAATGTGACCTTGCGTCTCTTTTGGACCCCAAAATTCATCTTTTGAGTTTGTGTGGCTGAAATAAGAAGGGGGGCTTTCGTGAAGGTCTATATTATGCATGTCTGTTTGGGATCCTTTTCATAAGACCAATGATTTTTATAGAAAATGGACCCATTATAAATACATTTTTTTTTATTATTCCTGGGGTAGATAATACTTTTCTTTTAATCTTTGGGAAATATTCAATTTTCAATTCATTTTTTTCATCAAAATGATGATTTTCATTTTCGTCTGAACAAACTTTTTAGATTGTAGTGGCATGGTCGGTCAATTGATAAGTTGTATTGCTTATTACAGGTAAAGCAGTAATTTCTATTTGACAGTTGCGTGTACTCTGGGTGTGTGGAATACCTTAATTTTATGGGGAACATCCTGTCCATGTGTAATACTTAATATATATTCCAACAGATGACATTACACAATTTTTCTTCTGTTAAATGAATGATTTGTATATTATCATAATTTGCTATTAATATGTAAACCACATTTTGGTACAATAATTGTTTTACCATATAAACATTTAATATTATGAATGTAGAATGAAATATGTCTACAGTATGATTGGTTTTAATCATTTAATTTATAAGATTTAGGAATCAAAATTTGTAAGTATTTAAAACCTCAATTTAAATTGTTTAAACTTATATCAACACATCCAAATTTAGATTATTTTAAACATTTGATTTAAACTCAGAACTGTCAAGTAAATTTAAGACACAATTCAAAATGTTCAGAATATGTCAAGCCATACTGAGATAAAATAAGAATGTCGAGAACATGTTGAGAAATTTCAAGACAGTATTTAAATGTCAAGAATTTGTAAAAAAATTTTAAGACCATATTCAGAATGTTAAGAATATGTCAAGTAATTTTGATACAAATTTGATATAAATGAGAATTTGTCAAGAAAAATTAAAACACAAGTCATACTTTTGGAGAATGTCGAGTAAAAGTTAATGCAAATCAAGACAAAAACTGGTCTTTTCAGACTTTAAACTTTTGTAGTGATATAAGCAAAATGTTTCTCTGGCCATAAAACCAGGTTCAACCCACAATTTCCTTTCTTAAGATTGTCCTGTTCCAAATCAGAATAAAGCAGCTGTAATCTAACAGTGTGTTTCTCTGTTTGTTTGTTTTTGCATTACTGTGTTTCTGATATTCCGTTACTATTATCCTATAGTTTTGTGCTTCGCTCAGTTTTAGTTTTTAACATTGAGTTGTTTTTTCTGTTAATCGATGTATGACTTTTGAACAGCTGTATACTACGGTTGTCGTTATATATAACATATCCGGAGTTGATTGGTGAAAGAGGGGTTGTAGAAAATAGGGATCTTCGCTTGGTGTTATTCAATGCAACATGTATTAATATGCAATTAAAAAAAATGATAGAGCCATTTTATATATTTTCAATGATGTCTTATTTGTTAGTTAAACCTTTCCATGGCAATTAGAAACTAGCTTCCATCTAGCATTATTCCACATTTTAAAACATGTTCAGCAATAAAACGCTTGTAAAAGGGACCTCCGTTTGGTTATATTTTTATTTATTTTTTTATCAAAATGCTGTAGTGTTCCCCTGAACAATACATACCTATGTTTTATTTAACCAGATATTTTCCATTGAAAATATCCCATTTCGAGTCATATGAAACGAAATAATTGTTCTCCTGGTATAAACAACCCATCAATGTAGACATATAACCAATACTTGTACCAAATATCCAAGTATAACCAATTCTTGTACCAAATATCCAAATATATATATAATCTCTGAATATACACGCCATAAAAAGGCTATAATAAATACCAAAGACTTTGTAAAGTGGATAGTCGCACGACAACGCCGATGCTCTATATTTAATCAGAAATAAACATAATTCATACATATATCTACCCATATAATATATAATTCAAACATCAGTATCAAACAAAAAACTCTCAAATAGCTGAATAAACTTTTAACCAGAAATAAAATTTACCAAGAAAAAGTGACTGTTCAGATAGACGGTGTCGTGCTGAATGATTACATGGGCAATAAAATATCGCGAAAATAATTTTGAAGCGGGAAAACCTAACGCCCTCTATGCTACATTGGTGAAAACACCCAGGAGAAATTAATTTCACTCTAATGCACTGCCCGTTTAAACGAATGAAATTACAATTATAATAATGTTAATAAAAGCATACATGACTTAAGTCTTCAGCGCACATTTTTAAAATTGACAATTTTTACCAATCTGTAACGTTTTATCTAAAACTACTATTTCATTCAGTTGTAGTTGATTGCAAGTGTATTAATTTTCGAGTTTGTTGATAATAAATACAGAATCATGGAGCTTAATGTGTTTTATTTGTATTTTCCGAATCAATTATTATTTTGTTATCTTCCATTGAGGGCATGTTTCCATTCTTTTATTTAAACCTTGCCTTCGCCATTCAACTGTGAATAGGCTAATGTTTAGCGGTCTCGTCGGGAATGTCAGTTCATACTGAAATATATCATCAACGAAATCTAACGACATTAATTCAATATCAGCTAGAATATTTTTATACAATTAATTGTATTCATTTTTTGTTAGTTCACTTGTTTATAGTAAAAGTTGACCATTCAAGTATATAAAGCATCTTCAATTTTTTCTTCAAGTTTCATATCGCTTAAATAACTTGGTTAGGTTTATATCCCTCAATGGAACTATATGTCTCTAATTTTTGTTTTATTTTCACATTTCTTGATCGTTGTGAGAAAAATATTTCTCCTCATTAGTGAAATATTTGTTCCCGGCAAACACTCCTACTGCAATTCTTTGAAAAGTAAGGATTAAAAGCATGAGAGAAACAATTTCAACCACTTTAAATCGTATTTAACGATATTTCTCCACTCTAAACAGTTTTTTTTTTCAAAACGCACAGCAAACCTCAAATAATATTAACTTCATGTCAATATTATAATTAAACTCTCATGCGTGGCGAAATATTGTTACACACTTGTTGCAGCGATTGAAATTTTATTACTAGTATTCCTTAAGGTTTTTTTTTTTTTTTTTTTTTTATAAAATATAAGTTTCCAATACAAATGTCAAATTCCCGTGCATTGTATATTTAATACATGAAATATCAACATAATCAATATCTTTTTTGCCAACGTGTTTTAACTTCAATGTATTCAATCGGTATCGCTTGTCCAATAGCCGAAATCATTGCATGTAATTGATGTAAGTAACAGCTGGAACTCATATTTTATTTACATTCCGTAAAAAATATTGGTTCCAAGAACTTGTATGTATAGTGGGTTCATTTTGATTTGTAAATTGAGAATGATATCATTTTTTAAAAATCAATCAGCTTGATGTTGACATTGTACATAATGAAAGTAATTTATATTATAATTTTAATTTCGATAATTTATCACTTCTAACTAATTTGACAGATTCATGTTTTGTAACGTGTTTATATATTTTTACCAATAATCAGGTTTTTTTAATCAAAATAATTACTTAAATATCACAGAAATCCTACCCTTGTGGTAGTCCAAATTACCCATCCTTCGTTGTGGTCATTCCAGTGTTTATAACCCACGAAATTCTACACTGGATAGATTACACATAAAAACGTCACACTATATTTTTGAGTTATTATCCTAGGATAATCAAAATAGGTGACTTGACATTACTTTATCAATTCGTATTGATTTTGCACCGTATTTTCGAAACCTATTCTCTTATATATATTGTAGCCTATACTGTAAGTTTTCTTGATGTTCTCTTTGTGGAATGTCACAAATGTGCGCACATCTTTTGCGAGAAAAAAAACAATCGTTAAGTTAATGAAAAAAGGGACCGAGTAATTGCATGTTGCAGAAATCAACGTTTGTGCATTTTAAAATACACCCGATTAATCAATTTAGATAGCACTCCCCGTTATTTATTATTTGTTAATTTTCACTTCAATAAAGTCATGAACAACTTCAACGATAAGCATTACGTCGATAAAAGATAGTCTTTATTAATACATTCATTCCTGATACAAACATAACAATTTGTCTTTTTAAAATGTCGCCCTAATGTAATCAGAGAATTTTTTTTTAGAAACATTGTTTTACTTTTAATTAAATTGCAATTGATATAGTTTGACATGTATTATATAAATTGTTTAAAGTCTTTGATTTGTGTTTTGATAAGCAAAACCCATATCGCATAGTCAGATTATAAAGGAATCGAAATAACAAATATAAAATGACAAATCTATATATACAGGCACCTGACATGAGACAGGCATATCCCGTAATTTGGTTAAACATATTTTGAGGCTTAAACAGGTGTTTCCTATATCCAATTCCTTCCCTTCTCGTTGTTTTTTTTTTTTTTTTTTTTTTTTTTAGTATCCTCTAAGAAGAACATCGTTTATGTGGGGAATGTCAATTAAGGTATAAAATGGTATAGCCTGCTGTTCGGTGTGATCCAAAGCTCCGTGTTCTTTAGTTAACTGTCCTCACTGCAGACATTTTCAATTTTTATGTTTCCAAAGTTGTTTGAAGGATGATAACGAAAGAGTATGGCGGCCCTTTATAATATATATCGCCTATGAGAATTTATATTGGTATATGATCTGTAAGTTGTCCATCACAAATGATGATCCTGACTTTTATTATTCTTTTATGAATGTCCAAAATTAACTCATTATGAAATAAAAAGGGTAATCTGTTTGAATAACTTTACATTATAAAACTAAGCAACTATGAAAGGGCATACAGATGACAAAACAGACTACAATAGACTATCCGACTTATCTGACGTACTTCCCATATTTTATAACCAAACTATTCCGTTGAAGAAAAACGATATAATGATTGATGATCATATATTCTTAATCCTTTGTCTATTCCTTGTCGAGTTAAGACATTTGAACATCGATTAACTACTGTCGACCTCACTACAGCAATAATTATAAAGATTACTACAGGTAAAGCTGACTCTTTGTTGTTGGACATCTAAAGAGTGAAAATGAGAGTCGGTTGACACTCAATGACAAAAGTAAGAATGTCAATTTACCTAATGTGAACTTTCCATTCCTGTGCAGCAACGTTCTAACAGCATCTGCGTTTCCCATACAGAATTCCTTGATAGAGGATTGCTGCTTACAAGAGAAAAAAAAATTTGGTACTTTAATCATGTATCCCTGGTTCGGTTTCAAAGGGGTTTATGTTGCATTTATTTTTGGTCCTATTAATTCTCAAATGTGTATGTTGCTTCTGCAATAATAATGTTGTCTATCCAGATTTGAAAATTATAAACAAACTTAAAAAAAGTGTTTGGTCAAGTATCAAAGTGCGAACTGTCTAAGTTTTCTTTTGTGTGAGAAACAAGAGCTATTTTTTTTATTTGGGAGTTCTGAGTTCTGAAATAGGGATTTTTTATTTATTTTTTTTTTAATTTTCAAACATGAACGATCCAACTTGTCTTTCTTTCTTGACTGGTCAATATGTTAATTTCAATATTATTAGTGTTGATAGTTGATTTGTTGTTAACAGCTTAACGTCCGGTTGCAAATATTGCATGCAAATCCAAACCAAGACCATCAATTCTAAATATAGAAAAGTAAGTTGGGTTCGTTACATATTTTTTTCTTATAGTATGAATTTAACAACCAAAATATCTAGCCAAATTATATCAAGAGGTTAATACTTGTTCATTATGTTACTCACATATTTTCAAGAATGATTTTGATGGTGAAATGTGCGTTAAATACTATATCATCTTATTTAATTCGTGTCCAAAAATATTTCAATAAAAACGATTACATACATAATTATATAAATGCATTATATTGAGTAATATATCTAGATCTAAAAAGTGAATGCATGAGGCAAAATTATATAAAATAATTTATTTGAAGAGACATGTATTGTCGAAATGCGCATCTGGTGCAAGAAAATTGGTACCGTTAATTTTATTAATGTCGAATAAACATGATAAATGCGTTTTTGTCTTTTTGTTAACAATATCATAATCAATTCTGTTTTTGGTTTGTAAATGTACATAATGCACCTTTTCCCCTTTGTTTGCTGTTATTTTAATCGAATTTTTATTTCATTTTGAGTTAAGCTACAATTTTGAGGATACGGCATACCTCATTTTAAGTTAAATCATGCTATATCTTTTATAACACTTGCAACATAACATAATGTGATCTTGCTAATAGATATAAGAAGATTTGGTATAAGTGCAAATGAGACAACTCTCCATCCTAGTCACAATTTATAAATGATAACCATTATAGATTCATTGGCTCACACCGAACAGCAATCTATTAAGGGCCCCCAAAAAATGCACGTGTAAATCAATTCGAACGAGAAAACCAACGGTTTAATCTATATAAATGAGAAACGAGAATGGACTCTGTAAAATATTTTTTTGCAGTTTTTTCTTGTAATTTCTGTATGATATCTTTGAATAGGAAATATTAATTCTAAATAATGAACAATTTATCTGTTATCTTCATAATTATTATATGGTCAAGGTCTAAATATTTCAAGTATCTACAAAAAAGGCAATCACTGGAACATTTTTAAATCAAAGTAAAACCTCCTTAAAATTTTACTGACTGACACTACTGCAAACATATCTGGTTTCAATAGTGTTTTAATATCTTATTTCAGTGGTTTAGTTAAATTTAGCAAACTATCTCATTTATATTGCAATAACACGACATCTAATTACATCGTTGCGTGATGATTTGTTTTTCGTAAAATACGCACCATCTCTTTTTTCGAAAAACTTTTGTTTTTTAAATATCACCGAAAGTTCTAAATTTTGTAAAAACAAAAATGCCAATTATGATTGTATTTATTTTTCTTACAATTTTTTCAGTATCAAACGGAGATTATTTACGAAGGTTGGAAAAATTAGAATCAAAGTTAGCTGATAACACTGGAAAACTTCAAGAAATACTCAGCCGACTTCCAAAGGGTATGTAATCATTTATATTCTCACAACCAGAGTATTTTGACAATGCACAAATTACCAGAGCTGTCTTCAAATAGTTGTACTGAAGTTGTAAGATAAGACAAATTCTAACTGGAAAGGGGGACTTACAATGTAAATACTCACAAAGATGTCAAAATTCATTGTAAGTAACATTGACAATGACTATTTTATCTCTTCTATCTCTTCTATCTTCATTATGGAATCGCGTTGTGGCACAACAATCAAAGCAGTAAACCGATGAACACATCTCAAAGATCCGTACAAAAACAAGAAACGAATGAAAAAAGGAATTGTATGAACTCAACAAGGAGCCAGACCGTGAGTGAAACAAGCATGTATTTCTATATTGTTTCATAATATCTATAGCGAAAAGGTGCAGTTATGTGAACCTAACCATTCAGTCAAAGGACTTCAAATATTTCAAATCTTTATGGGTTGATTTAAAATACAAAAATAAGTAAGCAATGAACGTGGATGGTAAATTTGATATATGCTTTTTGTGCTTCTTTGTTAAATATTTGTTTGTAATTGTTCTAGTTGAGTTTGTGACACGGTGATGCCTGCTGTACCCCTATTTTGACAATTTTACCTTTAATCTCTGGTTTGTTCACGTATTGTTGTAAAAATAATGAAATTTTATGCAACTGTCATACAAGTGAAATGTTAAGCGCTATAAAACAGGTTCAATCCACTATTATCTTCATTTGAAAATGCCTCTACCAAGAAAGGAATAGGGCAGGTGTTGTCCATTCGTTTGATGTGTTTTATCATTTGATTTTGCCATTTGATTAGGGACTTCTCGTTTTGAATTTTTCAGTATTTTTGTAATTTTACTTTTTAGTACATTCATTGATCAGAAGATTGTTGGTAATTTCAGGTTTAAGACCATGGACAATTGTCTCTCTGGAGTTGAGACACAATCAAATTGTTTTAGTCAATCAATTTGTGAAGGTGAACGTAGCGTTTATGTTTTTCAGTCGTTCTCCTGGTAACTCTGGCCCATCAGTTTTTAAGATCATGTACCCGTAAATGAACCCGTTCTATTTGAACATGCATCCGAATGACGCATAAACTTAAATATAGAAACCAAAAAAAATGTTACATCTAATGGGAAGTGATACGTAAAACGAATAATTTATAATTGTACTGATATTGCCTTTTGAGTTGTTGATTTTGTTTTTCGCCAGGTTTAAGTGTAACACATGTAATCATATTAGTACAAATGTAATACTAAATGGTACATTTCAAAAAACGTTGCCACTTGCTGAGTAATCTTCTAGAATATAGTGTTTCCCTGAAGCACCTGGAATAAAGGTATCTAAAACTGAAATGTTAACGCTGAAGTAAAATGTATAATCTAATTGCATATTTCATGAAAAAGATAATACCAAAAGAGTACCAAAGAGTGTAAAAGAGGAGCGAAAGATACTAGAGGAACAGTCAAAGTAATAAATCAAAAATAAACTGACATCGCCATGGCCAAAAATAAAAAGACAAACAGACAAATAATAGTACAGAAGACTTAACATAGAAAACCAACGACTAAGCAACACGAACCCCACCAAAAACTAGGGGTGATCTCATGTGCGCCAGACGGGTATGCAGATCCTGATCCACATGTGGCACCTGTAGTATTGCTTATGTTATTATAAATCCGGTAAATAGTGTTATTCGATAGGTCACATTCATGAGAAGGGAAAGGCATTGTAGTTACGACGTCAGGAACATATCTGATATCCTCCGTGAAACGGTTCTTCCATAACAGTCAACCATCTCATGATGGCGTCCGTAAAATTTGCGAAAGGATGACTTCAACTTCACCATTTGGCACTGTTGGTTAAAGAGCTTCCTTGTGAGCATCATTCCTAGTATCAAGTAAATCATGATAGGAAATACAAGCGCGAGTATATCGTATCAATTGCGAGATATTATTAGTTACTCAGTGTGGTAGTGACCTAATACGATATATATGGGGTCAGTAAATTCGATATGGAGTAAATATAAAAAAGAAGATGTGGTATGATTGCCAATGAGACAACTGTTCACAAGAGACCAAAATGACACAGACATTAACAACTATAGGTCACCGTACGGCCCTCAACTATGAGCTAAGCCCATACCGCATTGTCAGCTATAAAAGGCCCCGATAAGACAATGTAAAACAATTCAAACGAGAAAACTAACGGCCTTATTTATAGAAGAAAAAAAAAAGAAGTTCACTATGTAAAGAATTTATCTCACTTACTATCTTAACATGTAGCCTTAGACTAGTGGTCTATCATAGTGAGCAAGTCTTCTATACCGTTAGCATTAAGAAACTATACTCCCATTGATCATTCAAAAACATATGCTTAAAATAACATTTTTTTAGCTTTAATTGAGTTTTATGAATTTATTTCAATCTTTCATCGTCTGTCTTTTTTTCTCGGTACCGTTTTGTTTTTATAAAGGAACGTAACATCACTATTAACCGTGCATTTAAATCATCCCCGCCTACCTACTAACCTAATATGGAATATACACGATCTCCACGCGGTTGCTTTCAACCAATCACATTCATAGAAATGAATAGGAGGTAAGATAAATACTTCGTTTGCAGGTGTATATCTATATCATATTGATATCACTGCATATATTGATATAGAATATTTCTTGTTTATTTGAAAAAATAACAAGAAAATGTAATGTTATTGCACTAACTTCATTAAGCATATTGAACCTCGTAGAACCCTATGGGTTGATGTCACTCTTGTTTGAATGATTGGTTTGCTGAATATAGTTATCAATTTTCCAGCACAATTGTTAGACAAACAAAACATAGTTGGTTTATCACATCCTATTCATAAATATTCTGATAAATTTATCATTGACATATATACCCAAATATTTCATAATCCGGTATATGTTCAAAAAATAAAGGATGACTTGTTTATAAAGTAATATAATTGGAGTCATTTTCCGTTGTCTATAACTGTAGTTTACTAACTTTAAAGTTATATATTTAATTCCTAGCATTGCCCTATAATGCTGAATTTAATGGAATGTATAATGTGCAGTTCCCGGTACAAACAAAAGTTATCTCTATAGTTCAGTGCTTTCCTTGTAAAGAAGTAATGGAAGCAAGCCAGTGGTGTGTTTTTCTCTGTATTGTCAGCAATCAATTGTTAACTTTGAGATAAAACATAACCAGTTTGTCAATAATATTAATAATGATTGACAGGAAGTTAAGATAACATAAGCACATCATATCTCCATGGAAATAATTTGAACCTGAACTGTATAAGTATATTTTTGTCATCTGATTTTTTTTACTTTTCATTATGTTTTTAAAAAAAAAAATTATTCATTATTTTCTCTCATTTTATTTTTATTAAACAAAGTTTATCTTTTGTTTTTGGTATCATGTTATTTTGTTGTACTTCTTATACATGCTTTATTCGGGAATCCTATCCAGACGTTCATAATGTAGATTTAGCTAACATAACATAAATGTGTACATTTTTCAAGCCTTTTTCAAGCCTTTTTCAAGCCTTTTTCAACTGATTTTTATATTTCGTTCTTATGATGTACTGTTATACCCCTGTTCAAGGTTAGGGGAGGATTGGGATCCCGCTAACATGTTTAATCCGCCACATCATTTATACATGTGCTTGTCCCAAGTCAGGAGCCTGTAATTCAGTGGTTGTCGTTTGTTCGTGTGTTACATATTTGTTTTTCGTTCATTTTTTTATATTAATAAGGCCTTTTGTTTTCTCGTTTGAATTGTTTTACATTGACTTATCGGGGCCTTTTATACCTGACTATGCGGTATGGGCTTTTCTCATTGTTGAAGGCCGTCCGGTGACCTATAGTTGTTAATGTCTGTGTCTTTTTGGTCTCTTGTGGACAGTTGTCTCATTGGCAATCATACCAAATCTTCTTTTTTTAATAAACATGTACTGAATGTTGTGTTATTTTTTATTTATTTTTAGGAACTTGTACAAAGGATGATTCCAAACGAGTGTCAAAATGCAAAGGTAACAAATGTTTTAACTATACATCATAAATAGAGCTTTCATTGAATATCTAATTTTATTTCTAAAAAAAAGTTCCACTTGAAATATGATTTTAAATGATTTTAAATAGCATCTGAATTGTCTTACACCAATTGAATAATAAATAGTGTACTAACTTTTATAACAATATTGTATATTTGTCGGCTATTGGAATGGGATTTCGACCCTGGTAGAGATCATGGTACAAAGAAGATGTCCCTCACAAAGTACACAATATTGAAAATTGATTGATTTTAACAGCAATTTCTTTTGTGATTTCAAATCGATGGCAAGAACTTCATCTATTTCATATGATACATATATAACAACAAAAATTAAGCTTCTTTAAAACATATAAGGCACACTTTTCTATCAATTGTTTTGATGTACATCTGTTGATATTGGTAACAATGCCCTTAAAAATCCAAAATAATTCAGATTCACTTTGTTTGGCATTTTTTAGAAGGAAGACCTATTGACTGTAACGATATTCCTGACAAATGTCCAAGTGTAGTATATAAGGTGTTTCCAAAGTATACACAAGGAATTGATGTTTATTGTGAAATGAACTTAGACGAGGGACACTGGACGGTGAGCTCTTTTTTTAGAAATAAAAATAATTCCAAAAACAAATATGTCTAATCAAGAGCGATAACGAATTTAAAAGTTCATAACATGTATTATTCTTATTTCCTCCCTAAAAGTAAATATTAAGTAAACGTACCATTTAATATTCGAATTTCGAGAACACTAGGCTATTAAGTTTATACCACACATGCATGTATCATGGTGATAAGCGAATAGTATAATTACAAGTATATCACAGAGTCTTTAAAGACGTTGAAAATATTCACTTTTTAAAAAAACACTAAGAAGAGATTTTAAAATAAACAAAAGGAAAAAAATCGACAAAACACAGATAAGTTCAAATCCAAAACCAAACAAGTATAAACTACAATCGTTTACATTACAAAAATACTACATATATATGTAAAGACTGCGCGACATGAGTTATTGAATTATATTATTCAAAACAGTATGTCTTTAAAACCAATGACATTCGGAACGTCTTCTCAATAATTTGTCTTGTACTTCTCATTATATTGTCATGTATCTATTAATAGGTCTTTCAAAGAAGAGAAAATGGCTATGTTGATTTTTACCGCGGATGGAATGACTACACATCAGGATTTGGGAATCCTAAGTTTGAGTTTTGGCTTGGTAAGTTTGCACATGCAAATGAATAAACTACAGTAAACCTTTTTCATAATTATCAGCTAAGTATGAACACAAGCCTTTTTTACAAATTAGTTTTTATTTCGTTGTTTTGTTGTTTATTGGTTTAACTGTTCGTAAACTTTGATTTTTTTCGAAAAACCAAGGATTTGCTTATCCCAGAAATACCAGAGAATACCATCGCCGTATTTGGCACAATTTTTAGGAATTTTGGGTCCTCAATGCTCTTCAACTTTAAACTTCCTTGACTTTGAAACTATTTTTATGTGAGCGTCACTGATGAGTCTTGTGTAGACGAAAAGCGCGTCTGGCGTATTGAATTATAATCCCGGTACTTTGATAACTATTCACTAAGTCAGAATATTACAAGTATAGTATGGATATTCATAGTCTAAAAAAACAAAATGGTTTCTTAATGACATCTGATATATTTAAGTTTCTTATTTTATTTGAAAAATTACTCAGTGACGTCACAAAACAGCATTTTCGGTGATTGTCAAGATTATCGAAGACAATTATGAATCCGATGTGTTGAACAACTTTAATATTATCATGAATCTGAATGATAGTCTGTCTTTGGTTTCCTTATGTGTTTCCCGTGATTGAGAGCTTAATTATTTAGATTACAATTGATGACATTTACCGTATTTGGAAAACACAAGGTCGATCATTCAAACAATATCACAAACAAAAACAAATAAATTCAGATACGATCAGTGTTAACTTATCAATCCTTAAGAAAAACGTATTCTAAAAAGTTAAAAATCCTATATGTTTTTAATGTCAAATGCTATAGGATATTGAAAGGGTTTACAGAATTCAAAATAATGGATAAAGAACTTAATGAATAGCTACAGAAAAATCAGCAAAAAATATGAATACAGTATAAGGATGTGCAATATTATGACGAATAACTGTGCTAATAAAAAAATTGGGCAATATGAAATTCATAACAGCAACGAAAGATGTACAGTATATCAAAATCATGTTATTATAGATAAAAGTCGTAGTAAGTATTGCTTATGAGAATTTTTACAGAATACTGGTTATTTTCATTGATAAGAAAATTGAAACAAAAGCAAAAAATTTATGAAGAAACCCAAACTAGAAGCTTATATCACATCTTTTTATTCTATTTTGTATTATTTTTAGGCAACAAAATTTTGCACTCTCTAACATCACGAGGGAAGTATGAAATGCGGATCGATTTATTCGATTTTGATGGAAATAATGCATTTGCAAAATACAGAGAGTTTAGAATTGGTGATGAAAGGTCAAAATTCAAACTAACCGCAGATGGATATCATGGTACTGCAGGTACGGATTTAACCTAATTCATAAGTTGATGTTTAGAGTTAATTAAGTTGTATTGGTACACTGGGGTTATATTTGATCTGAGGAATACGAAACACGAATATTTTTGAATGAGTTGCTTTCAGGCATACTTAGCTAGAATATATTGAAAATGTCAATTGATAACCTACCTCTATTACATAGCCGTCACTCGGTTAAACGAGGTAGTGGTCGGTTAACGTTCCTGCATGTGCTGCTGTATTGTCTGTTGGTATGTTAATCGGGTTGGTAATACGTCTGTTAACAGTAACACGCACAAGTTAATGTTAAACTCTGTTAAATATACAAATTTTTGGCGTATTATTAGAACCAAATCATCAAAAGCAAAGTGTCTGCCAAAATGATATCTATCATAGAATATTTTCCATCTGTAAAAACATTTTATAGTCTGCGCAGTTTACAGCAAAACTAAAATGCGTCGCGCAAGTTTGTGTATGTATGCTTATACGCATAAAAAAATCTTTTGATATAAAACGGAAAAACAAATTTTTGATTATCATTTAAAAGACGTAAAATAGTACTATGGTTCTTAAAAATACATTGAGATTAGTAAATATGTCATACTTGTAATATAATGTGAAAATTACTACATTTTAGTGAAAAAAACTAGAAGGAATAAAGTTTGGTAATGGGTTGGACAATTTAAGCTGTGTCAGTTTAGAGTTATTTAGCCACGACAATAAGTTTGCTAACTTTTTAGTTTCCCATTTAGAAGGTTAAGAACAAGATGTACTTGAGTAGAAAAAATGGCAATACCGTGCAACAGTATTTTTCTAGTAAGAGCATTTTAATTTTAACTTTCTGTTCACATTTTATTGATGGGTGTGTCGCTTTAATATAGCGTGATATGGATTGGCCGCTGGAATATGTTTGAATTCATTATTAACGTTTTGAATTAGCCTTATTTTTTGTGTCTATATAAAGTCTGCAACATCTATGAATCTGTCATGTGTTGCAATGCAGCTTGTTAAATCCATCTTTATTTTCTGTAACTGTGATTTTTATATTTTCTCTTAATGCTAAAATTAAAAAAAAAACATCTTACTTACTGATGTTTAGTTATAATATGAGGCAGGCATTTCCTGTAAATGGGGACGAAGTATGTATGAATTAATTTTTTGTAACTTAAATATTTGTTAAAAAAAAAAGAAACGGAAATATCATAACGTTTCCGATTTTGGTTCTGTTGTTAGGGATTTTAGTTGTGACGTTGTTTAAGTTATGACGTCATATCAATGTAAACAAAGAAACGCTATCATGAGGTAACGTTTTTTCATATCAAGGAATTATTAAAAATGATTGGTATTGCGTCCCTTCCTATTTTATACTAGACTGATAAATATATATTTTACTCAAAGTTTCATACAAACGAGACCAGAAAAAGGAAGTACATTGTAGATTTCTGCGCAGATCCGGAAATTCAAAAACGCGACAAAAAAAAATTGAACGATTTTGAGTTCATTAGAACAATGAAAATATCGGGAAAATTTTCCCGATTTTTTTTTATTGAATTTTCTACTGTTATTGGGGACTTCGTCCCCATATTACGAAGTTTATCTCTGATTTATATACTGGTTCCCAATGAAGAAGACAAATTGGTGTCATCCATAACAATGAAAGAGAGTCCATACGATATATGCGACCATTCGTGGATAAAATTAATATGACTTTAATAAATAATTTTATAAAATTTCAATTTTCGTTTTCTTAATCTATGTTTCATGGCTCATGTGTTGTTTCTATATTTGTCAGCCACTCGTCTCGAGCCTACCCATTTGTTCTGATAGCATACCATATAGCAATCAAATTATACTTTTTTTGCTATTCAACACTCTTAACAGACCAATTAAAAGATTAGGTTTTATATCCAACCCATCAGGTTTTTAATAAAATTGATTTATGTATAGATTTTCATGTAGATTTTTCAAATAATGATACTACTCTGGTTAACAAACATAATGTGTGTCCTTTCTCTATGTTCCAAATATTGCATGCAAGTAAATATAACCAACTTGTCATTTTGTGTACATTTTGTGTGTGTGAAATGTGTATAAATTCATTAATGAGTAACCCACCTTTTCATTTTATTTACGTTTATCGAAGTAAAAACAAAAATTAATTATACCGCTGGATTCAGTAAAATGAATTGTTTTGGTAGACATGAACAGTTCTTATGATAAAAATATATTTTAAAAGTTATACAATTATGCAATGATTTTCACGATAACATCTGATTAACAGACTTTCGCGGACCCGATTAACAGACTACCCGCCCATATAGCCGGATACGCAGGTAGATTCACCGACCAATCTCTCTGAGTGACGGCCGTGTATAAGATTTAATTCGTTTTTTTTTCCGGGAAATATAGACAGCCTTATCAATAGGATTATGAAACAAACAAAAAAGGGGAAAATACATCAACGAAAATACAAAAAAAAGCATTGCAATAGAAAAATTGAATACAATTTTTTTTTACAATTAACATTAATTTTATGATAATTTTCATAAAAATTATCGAGAGAAAAAAGTAAGTAGACCTATCCAAGACGATGATGAGCAAACATTAGTTCTTTACTATCATTTGACTTTGCTATATATATACGATTTGTGTTGACGTTATCAACATAATATCCACAGTATATACCTGATTCCAAACACTTCTACATGTGAGGACTGAAAATGATTGTTACATTTCTACAATAATGATAACTTCATGTTTACCAATCAATATTTTCATTTAAAGTATTGTTCAATTTGCAATGTAGTATTCGTGTTTTCAGGTAACAGCTTAGAACCTCACAATGGCCACCATTTCTCAACGAAGGATAATGATAACGATGTTTACTCTGGTCACTGTGCTAGATTGTATCCCGGAGCATGGTGGTTTGACGCATGTATTACATCTGATCTGAATGGTCAGTATTTTCTGAGGACACCAGATTCTGCACATCGAGGTGTATACTGGCGTAGTTGGAAAGGATACAGCTATTCTTTGAAAGGATCAGTGATGATGATGCGTAGAGTGTTTACTTGAGATACACACACAAATAACATTTCGAATAAATTAAATAATGAGTATTACAATTTAGAAGTATATAGTATGTGCCTCCTTTTTAAGCACAACTCATCAGTAAATCAAAAAGGCTTCAGATAAATTTCTTAAAAGTATACTTTAATTAATGATGGTTTGTCCCCGAGTGTATTACAACGTATCAGCCTAAAAGCTATTACTTCGGTTAAGGACATAAGAAACGGGGAATCTATTCTTTTCAAATTTGCTATTCGAAATCATTCTAAACGTAAGAATGTATCTCCCTCAAGCACATTTCAGATTTCTTTCCCTGGTTTGAATTCATTTTGTGTTTTATCTTGAAGTATTATAATCACTTCAGCGACGTCTGTGTTAGGTTTTACACTTTCAAATGGTGAAGAGAAATCAAAATTCCGCATTATAGATTTGATGCAATGAAATAGGTTAATTTGATTATTTTCTATATGAGTGCTACTAAAATGTTCAATTACTGATCTCGAGAAAAGCTTTTACAGACATCTTTTTGTTGTTGGGATGTACACGCAACCGGCCACATCCACATCCACTTCATTTGGTGAGTTAAGCCTTTTTCAACTGATTTTTATAGTTCGTTCTTATGTTGTACTGTTATACTGTCCCATGTTAGGGGGAGGGTGGGGATCCCGCTAACATGTTTAACACACCACATTAATGGAGCCTGTAATTCAGTGGTTGTTGTTTGTTTATGTGTTACATTTTTGTTTTTCGTTCATTTTTTTTATATAAATAATTCTCGTGTGAATTGTTTTACATTGTCATATCTGGGCCTTTTATAGCTGACTATGCGGTAAGGGCTTTGCTCATGGTTGAAGGCCGTATGGTGACCTATAGAAGTTAATTTCTGTTTTATTTTGGTCTCTTGTGGACAGTTGTCTCATTAGCAATCATACCACATCTTCTTTTTTATATCATCATAATTTTGTTTCATACTATCACGGGTATTTTCCAAATGTAGTAGCCTCAGTTCAATTCTCTTTATTTGTGTCCGACTTAATTGAAAACAATGATATATCTCACTCTCTACATATCTACATATCAAAGCGCCTGTGTATCAACTTAGGATCTAAGATTCCCCTAATTAAAATTGAGAAGGGAAATGGGGAATTTGTCAAAGAGACAACAACCCGACCACAGAAAAAATAACAGCAGAAGGTCACAAATAAGTCTTCGATGCAGCGAGAAATTCCCGCACCCGGAATACAAGTGTCCTGCTGCACTAATTCTTCATGTTAGTCTCAAAACTTCGGTTGGAACGGTTAACCAACACACTAATTAAAGGGGGTTTTGCTCTTTCTTCGTCGACTTATTACGATACTTCATAGTAAAATTAAAACTGGCCAGCTCGACGTTATCACTACCTTTTTAACCTGTTGCACGTTGCTGATACAAATCGGGGTTACCTTGTCAGTATAGTAGCAAGTGAGTTTATACACACAAGCAAATGCTGCCGCTTTGAGTTTTAATAAAGGACAGTCATTTTACCATTGTCTACATAAGAAAATGCATGTTCCAGTTGTTATCTATTCGTTTGATGTGTTTGAGCTATTGAATTTGACATTTGATTAAGGACTTTCCGTTTGGAATTTTTCTCGGATTTCAGCATTTTTAAGCCTTAACTTTTGAACATCAATAATTAATTCACGTATCACAAACATATATCTCTGTTAGACTCAGATTGTCGTACGATTTCTTATCGATGTCTATTCCTCAAATAGACGTCCACATCTGACTTCCAGTTCTCAAAACAGTGTCGAGTATGTGTGTACTCTAATCGACGTCCAATATGATTTCATGTATTGCCAAAAAAAGACGTCCGAACGATTGTCGTCTTCTCTTATAAATGTCCAATATCAATGATTATTAAACTACTGCAGATACAAATATATAAACGTAAAATTTATGCCTTTAGTTTTCTCCTTTGAATTGTTTTGAATGTGATGAAAATTTGACTATACTATAAAAAATAAAATTGTAGTATGATTGCCAATAAAACAACTCTCCAAAAGAGACGAAATGCCACAGAAATTAACAACTATAGGTCACTGTACGGCTGACAAAAATTGTCAAAGTACATATCGCATAGTGAACTATACAATGTAAAACAATTCAAACTAACAACCTTATCTATATACAAACATTCAACGAAAAATCAATATTTAACATATAAACAAACGACAATCACTGAATTAAAGGCTCTTGACTTGGGACAGGCACATATATAGTTACAGAATTCGGCGGGGTTAATCAAGTTAGCGGGATCACAATCCTCTCTCTAACCTGGGACAGTGGTGAAACAGTACATTCACTATTAAATAAAGAATATACATAATGTAATAACTTGTCAATTAAAGGAGATGTAAAATATGTAAAGTGTGAACCCTCTTTCATCATAAACATAGTTTTGAATAAGGGTGAGGTTCATGGAAGATAAAATAAAAGGGGCAGAGAAAAGTATACTAACCAATCTAAAAAACGACATAACAACCATCACAAACTCTAAAAGAGAAAAATGGCTAAAATTGAAGAAAAGAAGAGCACGCTCTCTTCCATTTAGACTCTTATTAGTCTAAGCGTATTCTAAAATTCACATTTCAAAAAAATATTATCACGGAAAAGTGTTCACAAAATGCTTGATAATATCATTTTCCAATGATAAATAGATGTCCACAATTTTCAATAATATGTTATGTACATTTGAAGTGGAGCGTCATTCAAATAATATGATTAACATGCCTGTATATATATATATATATATATATATCGCAAGCAGATAAGATAGTAAAGTATCACGTGATTGTTTTACTTGTTTATCTTTCTGTGTGATACCCCTATTCAAATAATTAGACATTGATTCTATTCACATTATTCAGGTAATTACATCGCTTCTTTTGTTGTAATTTGTTGAGTTAAAATAAGAAAATATAACCGTTTTACTATTCAAACTTTTGTCTGTTCATATCATAAAATATTTTCTGCAATGAAACATGTAACAGAAAATAACACACAGATGACGATACATTTTGTTTTTATTTTCAAATCAGTAATGATTTTTATGCTTTTGAGCTTAATACCCAAAACTTTTGTGTTATTGAAAAATCACCAGTGACATTTATATAAAGAATATGATAAACCACATACTGTTTTTCCTAGGTACTCTCTCATACATAAAAACACTCAATATTAAGGTAGCACAATACAAAGATTTTATAACTCCAACTCCCAAGTTTTAAATTGCTGTAACTTTCTTAATAAAGCTTGAAAATTTATAAAAGTGGTAGTTTTGGATAGCTAACTGATTACTCTTTCAAATAAATGCAATGTTAGTATTATGCAATAATTATGTAACCAATTATAATGTTAACTGTCTCTAAAATATTTTTCACCAAATTTCCACTTTCAAATGAAATTAGCTTCTGCATAGGTATCCCTAGGGGGTTGATTTTATTATATGTTGTTCCTATGGCCATTATCTACAAAAGGGTGTCTCAGATTTCAGATAGAATGTATAGAACAAATTTTACAGCTAATTAATCATTATCTTCTTTTATGTGGTTAGGATGTTTACACTAATTAAAGATTTATGAGAGAATGGAATACCATAGAGACAATCTGAGACACCCTTTTAAAGCCCAAAATGTGTTGATTAAGATTTCGTTAAAATTTTCTGTATAGTTAAAGAGATGATAGAGCTAAATTCATTCAAGTGAACTTACCCAGATTTTGCCACTAATTACATAATAATTGATTACATAATGATTGCATAATAAAAATATTGCATTCATTTAAAAGATAAATCTTTTATCTATCTATATATACCTCTTTTATTATTTTCTAAGCATTCATAAGAAAGTTACAGCATTTCAAAGGTTAGTGATTGGAAGTAAAAAAATCTTTGTATTGTGCTACCTTAATCGGAATTAAGCATGTCATGAAAGCTGGTTGTATCAACTTTTTAAAGTACAAAAGTGGACAGACCATAGCATGAGACAGAGTTTTTTTCAGGTCAAATCTATGATAACGAATGCACCATGTAAACCAGCACTTTTGTCTGTCAACATTAGCGTCGACTGAACGGTGCTTGTTATAAGGAACCATTACTATATTGACATGATCAGAAACTCATAGAATCAACATCCATTTGTGCATATCATGGTTAATTGATTTGTGGTATATATGTTTTTTGGGAACTGAAAACAGGGCTTTGCTTACCTTTGCACCACCTCGGTGGTCTCGGGGTAGCGTATTATTCTCAATTGCATGAGGTCATGGGTTTCTACATCAGCCGTGACAATTTAAAATTGAAGCTTACCTCTCAACACGCATGAATCATTAAGGAGTAAGAGCATAATTTGGTCTGTTCGAAGTCGACCCTTGTAACGACATTTTTTTCTGCAGACTGCTGACTTGTAAGCTAGCACGTTAATTATTCGACTCACAAGGTTGCTGTATAACAAAGCAAGGTAAATTTTCATATTACATAACATGTTTTCGTCCTGAATATCCTTATCAATTAGATGCAGGACATTAAGCATGGCTAATCATCATCTTCATCATATTCCTTTGAAAATTTTGACCATGCAAAAAAAACGAGTCTTTTCGGGAACCTAATTTGTTCATGATTAATAAAATGTCTTAAATATCCTTATATTTTTAAAAGCAGGAAATATATACAGATATATAAAAAAAAAACTTTTGACATACCTTAAGGTTGCATTTCTGTAAATATAGACAATGGTTTCTCATAGGAACCCCCTTTGCGGCTAAAACTGTGCCAAATAAAGTATACAGTTTCGTAAACAAATCATCTCCTAGAATTGAAAGCTGATAAGCACAACTTGTTTTATCTAAAGGTCAAAACATTAGGCTGTGCAGCATATTTTCAACATTTATATGCCCTGAACTTGTAAGAGTTTATATTCATAAAAATATTCTTTACTATCCCGACTACTTCCATTTTTTGACATACTACAGAATCAAATTCTCACCGCAACAATATGTTTTATACTGGTAACAGTCCCAAGTTATATATCTATTATATGAAACATATATACAAAGTCCAACCTTAAACATTAAAAAATATGTATACTTTTTCTGTAGATGATGGCAACCTCTATACCTTCATGTGGTATATGTGAATATCGACAAATTTTCAAACTAGCCTCAATATGGTGTTCGGATTGCGACGAAGGCCTATGTCTAGACTGCAAGGAGCATCATGGGATTTCTAAAACAACAAGAAAGCACGGTACTGTACCTATATCAGAATATCAAACACTCCCTGATTATATTACAAATATTGAAAATATACATACAGAGCTACAACAAACTATAAACACCATAGCAGACGCCAGAGGATGTTGCTTATTGCCTGATTGTAGGATGGTATTTACCTATCCCGCTCTAAACAAAGTATCCGTTGTTAAACAAGATGGGTCAGTTGATTTTTCTTTGAGTGTAACAGCAGCATATGGTGTAGCGTATACCGATGAAGATAACACTGTGGCGATATCATCCTGTTGGAATGATGTTGGCAATCAAATAACAATAATTGATTTAACGAAACGAAAGGTAAAGAAAAAGTTTACTCCTAGTGGGCAAACCATGGGAATTGCAGCAACCTATAGAACATTGGTTTATCACATATACAACAACGCAATTCGGGTCATGGATCTTACTGACGAATCAGCACGTGATTTAGTTACTGAGAACATGGACACGGAAAACAACATAACAGTATCTGGGCACAAACTTTATTATTGCAGTTGTATTCATCACACAGTAGTGTGTTGCGATCTGAACGGCACAAAGCAATGGTCATTCAAGGATACAAATCTTTTAAAGCATCCATATGGAATATCTATTGATAATGATGGTAATGTGTATGTTGTAGGGCATGGAACGACGAATGTCGTAGTTATCACACACGATGGACAAAAACATAGGGAACTCCTGTCATGGAAAGATGGCTTAACATTGCCATATGCAATTAACTTTGGACGTGCAACTAACCATTTATTAGTTACAGCTAATAACTGTACAGTATATCTGTACAAGGTATCCAGTGTTTAAGTAAATAAACACGTCATAGATTGTTCAGCTATTGCGTATATTCAATTATGTCAATTGCAAAGTATAAATATTCCGGACCATTTGAGTATTTGGACCATACATGTGCGGTCATGACCATATGAGTAAATGCGTATGCTCCGTCCGGTCTGTCATATGAGTATATACCCGTTTGGTTATTAACGGACCAGACCCTGAGAGTATTTGGACCATGAAGGTATTTTACAAAGATGCATGCAAACCTTTGAACTTTATTTTTAAAAAAACACAACCTTGGTTATATAAAGGTGTATCAATGTTTTGATCCAAAGGTTACATCAACATTAAATAGTGATGCCACAGTTAGTTGTTATCGCTAATTGTATTCATGTATGCTTACTACCACACGGTATCATAGCTTTTCTACATTTGCACGTCCTGGTTGTGTATGATCCTTTGCAAATACACCTCTTGCTTGCAAGTGAACAGATAGCCTTCTTAGCAGCTCCTTGCAGAGATACCGAGGTCTTTGAACATTTTGATGTGTCTACGGTGATTTTAAGAAGCTCTAGATCTCCAATATCGTAACATGACTGGGGTATACCATATGCACAAGACAACTTAAATAAACTTTGGTCTTTGTCGATGTCGTCATCTAATTTACACAATAATCGTTGTAAATCAACAGACGCCCTGTCAACTACCGGTATACGTAAAGTAACAAATTAGCCTTTTACAAGATGTGCATTTGATTTTGACATCTTCTCATGTACTTACATATAGTTTTTTTAACATAGTATTTATATTTTTTCTCCACAATTTGCCTTATTTTGTCATGTGTTGAGTCGCCATCTGTCAACGATAGTGATTCCGATACCGTGTCAGATTCTTCTGTCAAAGATCATTCAAGATTATGCAATCAATACCTGTGTCTATATCAATCCGCCTACGTTTTGCTTTAGAATTACGAATTCACTATATATAGCTACTTGACCATGAGAGTCTATGCTATGAACTATCTATAAAACAATAAATTGGAATCATTGTCCGTCTGAGAGTCTATGTATGTCTGTGAATCAATGTCGGTCTATGAATCGTAGTCCGTCTTTGAGTCTATGTCTGCCTGTGAATCAATGTCGGTCTGTGAATCATTATCCATCTGTGAGTCTATGTATGTCTGTGAATCAGTCGGTCTGTGAATTGTTGTCCGTTTGTGAGTCTATGTCGGTCTGTGGATCAATGTCGGTCTGTGAATCAATGTCGGTCTGTGAATTGTTGTCCGTCTGTGAGTCTATGTCGGTCTGTGATCAATGTCGGTTTGTAAATCGTTGTACGTCAGTGCGTTTATGTCTGTCTGTAAGTCAATGTCGGCATGTGTGCAATTGTCCGTCTGATAGTCATTGTCCTCATGTAAGACACAACTCATTGGTATATCCTCGCTTATTATTGCTATTTATTTTAGGTATTTTTGACATATAGCGCTTCATCGGTTTCGGTACTTATACATCTTCGGACTTCTAATGTTTGCCTTTGAGCGTTCCTGCGGACGCAAGAAATTATTAAACATGTTGCTTTCAATTTTAATATTAACCCTTCAATGGCTTTTCCGTTCATAAATTCGTCCGTTGCGCTAGTTCCTACAAATACCCCATCGTTTGCCATTTGATCGAAGACCGCCTCATACGGGGTTACTTTTATACGTACCTGAATGATGTTGCATGTTTAAAGAGCATTGCACTTCGTACAAATGTTTTACAGCAAGTAATCTATGAAATGAATTATGCACTTGCTCTACAAGAACTTGAGTACGAGGATGTCTAGGTCTACTAGTTATAATCTTGACATTCCCACCGGTCCAAATCGTAATTGTTGCTCTTAAAATATCATTGCAGAATTCACAAACACTGTCATGTTGTAAAATGAACGGAAGGTCAATGTTAAGAATTATCTCAATCGGCATATATAATAAACAATTTGATATTATCAGAAATTGGTATTATCAAATATTTACGCGATTTTCATATTTTGTACAATTTGCTAGGACCAATGGAAATAAAATTCATAATCCAATAATTTTGCTGAAATTAAGATTAGACTTTGTGTGAGTAACCTTAATACACCCTTAATTTCACTCGAATGTCGAACCGCATATTACCTATGACAAAACACTATTTACCCAGAGAGTACAGAGCTGAGTGTTTCCAAATGTCAACCCAGACATAACGACCATGTTTTTCTTTCTTTCATGAAATGGTCTGTAGGTCAGATCTTTGGTTGTTTTTGGATTTTTTCAAAATGTTAAGGTACATGTCTTATTTCCTTGAACTTTTAGAATATTTTCTCTTGATGTTTAATCAATATCTTCTTAACATTTCTTTTTCAACCTTCTGGTAGAGAGGAGTGTAAGATTTGAGTCATCATTGTGAATTTGATGTAAAAACAAGATTTGATTAATTTTAAGTTTCCAAGTCTTAGTTATTTACATACAAACACATGCGAACAATTGAGTAGTGAATAAAAAGATTTTAACTGGGAAATGCTTTTTATTCAATGACATGATCACTCTTAGTGTGTGTGAATAAGACACAAAGACACCAGCATACTTGATGGGGGTAAATCACGAAACACGTAACGTAAGAACATATATCATATCCAGAATAATCTTGTGTCGTTATCGTAGCTGGTTTACAATCATTCAGTTTCAATAGGCTTACTGCTTTTCTGTCTATTCTAAATAACATAACAAATGTGATGCACACTTTAAAATAACACGCTACGCGGTTTTTCAGTGTGCACCACATGTTTTCTGTTTTTTCTTCATAGACAGAAACTATTTTACAGTCGTTCCTTAAATAAATGAAATATTAGTGTGCTAATATGAAGGTCGAACAGTAGTAGATTTACCTATTGGTTATACGAACTCATCTAAGATTGAATACTTGTTGCATTTGAAACAAACTTCTTGAGAGGTGAAACCAATTACTTAGTTGAACAACTAATTTACATCCAGTAATGCCAAATAGGACTGGTGGTAAAAGAAATGGCAATCTATACTTAACGTACATGCATAGAATGGTGTGAACTCCTTTTCATATGTATTCGGAATTAAGGTTGTGTTACACATGTAGTACTAAAAAGTAAAATAACAAAAAGTCGAACACCCAGGAAAATTCTTAACGGATAGTCACTAAGCAAATGGCAAATCAAAAGCTCAAACACCTCAAACAAATTGATAACAAATGTCATATTCCTGACATGGTGTATACATTTTCTTATGTTGACTAAACCTCGTTGTATAGCTAGGTAAACCTCTCACTTGTTTGATAGGTCCTTACAATTTCATAATGTTAACAACCATTTGCGAACAAAACAAACAGACAAAATAGATTAAAATGTCAAAAATAGGGGTAGAGCAATTAACATTGTGATGTAATTTTAATCACTTCAAAAACAAGCAAACATGTCAACAAAGACAATGAAAAAGATATAAAGACAAATCGAATTAGCAAAAAAGAAAAAATATAATCCCATCGTCATGTCTATGGCATGAAAAACACCTGGTGAATAAACAGCATAAGCATCTCTGTGATTCCTTTCATAGAGCAAGAAGATGTTGTATGAGTACCAATGAGACAACTTTCCATCCAAGTCATAATTTGTAAAAGTAAACCATTATAGGTCAAAGTAACAGTAAATTTGGTCCGGTAGTGAAATTTGTCCGCCAGACTTTTTTTCCTAGTTAATCAAGTCCATGTCCATGATTTTACTAGGAATATAAGCCCAAGGACAAATGTTCCTAGGAAAATAAGTCCATAGCTAGTAATATATGTCTGGTACTTGTTTTCCTAGGAAAAACTGTCCCAAGATTTGTTTTTTCTAATAGTTTTATTACATCATAAAATATATTCAAAATAGAAGAAGAAAAAATGTTAGATAAGATTGGAAAATTTCCTTACTTTTTTCAAATTAAAATGAAGGACATTTCCTTTATAACCTAATTAAAACATGAATATTGCGTTTCCATTGCTCATAACATTTTCGTTTTATAATAACAGACATGGACATTTTTACATAGGAATACTAATGACATGGACATGATTTCCTAGGAAAATTAGTCTGGGGACATAAAATTTATTTAAAAAATTGATACACAACTCTTTAACAATATTAAAACATATTACATTTATAGTTACCTTTTAAAACTAAGGGCTTGGACATTTTAACCTAGAATTATTAATGACATGGACATGATTTCCTAGGAAAATTAGTCTGGAGACAAATTTTCTTAAACAGATTGATAACTCTTTCGTTTGTCTTTAACAATATTAAAACATATTACATTAATATTCACCTTTTAAAATTAAGGGCATGGACATTTTAATCTAAGACTATCAATGACATGGACATGATTCCATAGGAAAATTAGTCTGGGGACGTAAATTTTATTAAAAATATAACTATGCAACTCTTAAACATTACTAAAACTTAACATTTAAATTTCTATGATTTAAATGTAATTGAATTTATTATAGGATTTTATAGGACATGATTACCTAGGAAAATTAGTCTGGGGACATATATTACTAACATCGGACCAAATATACTAGTAAATTCTGTAACCATGGACTTTTTATACAGTAATATTTGTCCGCCCAGACATATTTTACCAGGACAAATTTATCACTTACACTTGTAAAAGTACGGTCTTCAACACGGAGCCCAGGCTCATATCGAACGACAAGCTATAAAGGACCCCAAATGATAAGACGTGTAAACCCATTCAAACAGGTACACCAACGGTCTTATCTATATACAAACAAGAATGTTAGGTTCTGTGGACCGTGAAATTGGGATAAAAACTGTAATTTTGCATTGAAATTAGAACGATCATATAATAGGGAACATGTGTACTAAGTTTCAAGTTGATTGGACTTCAAATTCTTCAAAAACTACATTGACCAAAAACTTTAATCTGAAGCGGAACAGACGGACGGATGAACGGACAAACGGACCCTCAGACCAGAAAGCATAATGCCCCTCTACTATCGTAGATGGGGCATAAAAATGAAATCACTTACGAACATCATCAACAAACAACAGCAACTGAATATCAGGTTCCTGGCTTAGGACAGGTGCGAACAAATGCAGCAGGTTTAAACGTTCTAATAGGTACCTACCTTCTCCCTTACCCGAAACAATAGAGTTACCTCACAACATAGAAAGACACACTATAACATACCAATTGAAATGGCTCAACTCAATCAAAAGACATATTAACAAAAACAAGTTAACATACTCAGAACGAATAAATTTGATCTACGACACTATGTAGAAACACAATCAATAAAAAAAAAAGAGGCGAGATGGTAAACGATATCAGAAAGACAACCATAACCTTGGACAACATGCTGCCAAATAAAATAATGTACACAGATAAATGAAAAGGATATACAGTTACGGAATATGGAAAAATATTTCACAATATAGATAATTCTGTTGTTTAGAACAGAAGTGAAAATTTATAGTCATACCAAACTCTTATCTAAGCTGGTATATATGTTAAAAAAAAAGAGACGATAATTGAAGCTAAATAAGTAAACATTGAATAACAAAAACACTACGAATTGTATCAACTGGTCAAATTAACACGAAAGTACGATTTGAGAGTACTCACATTTCCTGAAAGGTAGTTAAAAGCCAAAAACACATGATTTAAAAAATTCATGCATTAAAGACTAAAATCAACTAAAACACATCCCAACGATTTAGTTTTAACGTCATGAACAGTCAAAGAAGACATAACTTGTGCAATGCCAAAAGTAAAGTATCAAACGGCAGTACGATAGTTGGGAGTTAACCTTTTGAAAATAAGTATAATTTAATACATAGATAGAGTAATCGCTATATAGAAAATGAACGTTGATGTGTGTTTATACAACCCCAAAAAATAAACCCCGTATGAAAAGAATACAAATTTAGTTTTATGTTTTAATTGGCTGATGACAAAATCGATATCTGTTCCAATGTAAACTGTATTCAAAGATCTACTTACAACATTGGTAAGATAACCGTTACTAAATAAGTTTGTTTAAAGGTATAACACAGATCACAAAGTGATTTCCGCGCTTTTAGTACAATATTACCATAAAATTTAGGATGTGAAATACCGTTTAAATAAGTATCCTACAGGTACAGGCAAATACACTATTTATCTATGACAGAATTTAGTAAAAGTTTTATGTAATTTATGGTTACGAAATACGTAACTTAATAATTTACACGTGATGAAGTGATAATGTACATTTAAGGAAGCTGGCTTGTCATGATTTAGATTTTTTGTCAGATTTTCGGAATCCTCTGGTTTTATCCATTTAAATGCCTTGAAAAAATTTGCCCGGTGACCCTTATTTTTCTTTTATTAAATCTTTTACACGTATAATGATAAGCCATTTGTAAAAGTCTTATAAAAAAAAATTTCCCGCCAAAATTGCAATTGCTAATATCTCGAAAACAAGCACGTTGACCTATATATTTGTTTTTGCTCTTTGGATTTCTTTATTAATCCTCTACCTATATAAACTAGTATTTTGAAAAGTTAATTACTTTGAAACTGAGAAGCGAACTCCCTTAAAATGAATCCTGCAGTCCGATATTGTCTGCATATTTGCAGATTTAAGAGAAATCAAGCAACAACAATCGAAAAACGAGAACTTCGATGGGTTTCAATTATTGATAAAACAAACCTATCAATAGAAGTACAAGTAAAACCTTTTACCATGAAGAGTTGTGTTGTGAGTACGTACTAGTCACATTAAAAATGGAAATTCAAGCCACTAGAATACAAAAATAAAATATGACTTATGAACAAGGAAATCATACCAGCGGGCATATTCTGTTCAGCTGTTGAAAACAATTAAATTCATCATATTCAAAGCCAGTGAAGGTTCACAGATGGAAATGACTTCCTGGTCTCTGTGACGCAATATCGATACCATAGTAACAGCATTATACACTTTATACAAACACTTGATGAAGCGTATCAAAGTGGATGTTTATGAAATACGGAGGCAAACAAACGATGAATACATGTTTTCTTATTATTTTTATTAATAAAAACATGAAGGTACAAAGATAATGTTGGATTGAAAAGACTTGGATACTGAGTAACTATTAAGTGAATTGTAAAATTGAGAAAGGAAATGGCGAATATGTCAAAGTGATAATAAGCCTACCAAAGAGCAAATAGCAGCCGACTGTCACCAAAGAGATAATAAGCCTACCAAAGAGCAAATAACAACCAAAGGCCACCAAGACAAACTAAATACATTCAACAAAGAAGGCTTCTAGTCCAAGAACATTGAAATCATCATGTTATCAGCCTGAGACAGCTCTGATGGCTGATGTTGTAATACAACTTTTAGAAATTTTAGTCCTCAATGTTCTTCAGCTTCGTATTTTTTGGGCCTTTTTAACTTTTTTGGATTCGAGCGTCTGAGTCTTTTGTAGACGAAACGCGCGTCTGGCGAAAAAAACTAAATTTCATCCTTGTATCTATGATGAGTTTTTATACATTAAAAATTATTATCAACTGCGTGCGTATCTATGATTCATCTGCATGAGACTTGTATGTGACGATCGACTATAATAGTATAATGCCAGTCGAAAGGTCACATTTACTTTAATAAAGGCTGAAAAAAATCAAAATACTAGCGTCAAATAAAACTATCTATCAGTGCCAGGGCTTAACTAACCTCGGTTTTAACTTCAAAATGTTATTATTGTAAAATGAAGAAAAAACAAGCACGGACAATATGTTGTTGCTTGCCTTTTGTGTTATTTTGTAGATTTACTTTTAGTAACTCCTGTTATTCCTTGTTTTTTTGCAGCAAACACATGTCAAATGATATTTTACGTCAGTACCTGAGTGTAAACTACTGAGCTCGTGGACGATGCAGAACGACATTCTGATACATATTTCATTGTATATCTACTGTACACTTGTTTTGTTTTTAAAAAAACACAGCTGGGCTTTTTCTTTGGTGGCTTTAATGTGAAAGTTTTTATGAAAGGGACATATAATGAAATAAATAATGAAAAAACTAATGCTGAATATTTGTATTTTACGGAAATATGATTATGAAATAGTTACCAATGGTCTTAAAAGTTATGGTAAGGATAATGAAGAGAGCAAGTTGTAGTGATAACGTTGATGAAGTATCAATTGCTTTTGATACCATTTTACGTTTGCATTACCTGTTGATTGCTATATTGAGTGTTTGAAAAAGAAAAATACATAATTAGGGATACATTGAAATAAGTCTAGAAATTGTCATAATATGTGTCGAACATTATTCGACAGGAATAGGATCCCAGTTACGGCAACCAGTCCGGTACCCACAAATGTAGTTCTTAAAAAAAATATATAACTTTTGTTTAAAATTGTGTAGTGTTATTATTACACTAGTTCTGTAACTCAATGTAGATTTATTTGAAAGGGTAGGCTTTCTAGTTTGAATTTCTGTAAAAACAATAATTGGTTTATATGTATTCTGGTCAGTACATAGAGTAAATTGCCTAAATTCTAGCCTTTATTCTTCCACGGAAGTAAACAGACTGACCCTGTTGTCAATAAAAACTAAATTTTGCAACGGAATGCTGGTCATGAGGCACTGAGATTGTACTTAGACACTTCAAAACAAATGCCAAACATGAACCAGAAGTCCCAAGGTGGCTATCAAAATTATTAATTGAACAGGACCCCATTTATTTACTATGATTTTCAATACGTTTCAATGGAGCAATTAATTGGGTCCCTGTTCCAGTATCCATACTGCTTACCAGAACAGAAATTAACTATCTCCCATATGCCATTTTATTTATTTCGTTGTACATAATATTTTTATAGAAATTGTATTGCCTATCCAACTGGACTGTAGATTTTAATAATCTAGTGGTTCTTATTTCTGATCCATTGTTAAAACTATTCCAATCATGATAATCGCACTGATAAACTCCATGAACAATCTGTTTCTAAAACTCTTGATTCACATACATTGACGTGTGTCCACCTGTCAAAACAAATGTACAGTTGACATATATGTCCATTTCATAATTGTAAATTTTCATTCGAAATATTTGAGTATGCACAAGACAAAACAAATATAGAAATTGTGGTTGCAAACTCATTTCCTTACCGTATATGCTGTTACAACTATAAAATGAGTTGTGTGTTTTATAATACTCGCAATAGTTTCTAAAGTTGCTTGATTTTTAAATATTAATTGAGGCCATTAATGTTATAACTTGAGTATGTATACGCGTTATCATGTCTAAGATGTCTGGCAACTAAGATATTATATCTTGAGATTTCAATGAACTTGGACATTATATATTTGTTATGTTGTACAGTTTTAACATTCCCGCAGCTAAATTATCACGTTATGATTGGTTTAAAGCCGTAACGTGGTGACCCCCTAAGGATGCGTAGGGGTTGATAAATTTCATAGGGGGTTAATGACGTCATGTCTACTGTTAATGGTGACGTCATCTATTGATGTTGTTGAGATTCATTGTTTATTTTGCTACAAAACGCAGCAGAAAAAGTACCGCGTGCGATAAATTCGTTATGCGGTTCATTACTTTCCTTTACGGACCATAGAGTATGAATTAAGACCAAAGAAAAATCGGCCTGTGGACTCACCCCTTAAGGATTTTATAAACCCTCTATGGATCCGTTTGGGGTCAGTTTGGGGTCAGTAGCGAACCATATCAATTATAGTATCTGGTACCCTTCATGAGCATCTGCGATCCCCCTGGTGTTTGTTATACTCATCGTAAGTTTCCTATTGTGTTGGTTTGTTTTAATATTTGTCTTTTCGTCGTGTTTTTTTTTTAATTTTATTATTTTTGATATGGCGTTGTCATTTTTACTTCGGTTCATGATATTTAATCCTGTTTATAACTCCCGCCTCAATTTGGTATTCGCAGTAGAATTTCACTGGTTTTTTTATTAATGTTTATATCTGTTAGGAAATATGAATATTACACTGTATCTTTCCTTCTTTATCACCAAATATATATCTTAGAATATCTTTTAATACCGTTTTCCTTGTCAAAAATTTCGTGAATTGTGGATTTTGGCTTTAAACGAATAGATTCATAGATTGAGTTTGATGCTTCTGGACTGACATCGTCGTAAACATTTGATTGTCTTTCTTTGGTCCCAGGTGATTCATATGTTTCTTTATATCTACAAAATATGTATTACAAGTTGTGACTAGGATGGAGAGTTGTCCTATTGACAAAAAGACCACACCTTCTAATATCTACTTTTATTTTCTAAATGGTGTGATTTCAACAGGAGAAGTATTATACACCATAATTTGCGCAGTTCCTGTGTTCAGATAAATTTATTTTTATTTAACTCTAATGGTTAATGATGAATAGTATATGTGGAAGATGTAATTAGCCAAATGGTTTTCTACCAGTTGTTTGATTTCGCAGTTTGTCGTAAGCATCAGTTCCTTTTGATTATCTGTTACCAGCTTTGCCAGATAAGTCTTTATACTGCAAAAAAATTCATTGAGACAACTATCAACAAGCGATTAAAAGACGTGAACGTAAGCAGTAATTGGTCATTTTACGGTTTTCATCAAAGAGAGCAAATCATTCACATAAGAGTATTCTTTGAAATACTCCAGCCAGCATGATATTATGATTTTTTTAATCAATAGTAATAATGCGTCGGGTTTTTTACCACATTGTTTACATTTTGTAATCATACGGTTTGTGTGCGTCTTTTTCGATTTCCTTTTGTTAAGCTTTAAACACATTGCAGACACTGTTTAGAAAAAAGTTTAGAAATAAACATACCGGTCATGACTAGTTGCTGTTGCTTTTTTATCTGAAACAAAAAACAGAAGAAACAAGATTGATGTCACTGTCATTTATACTTATAGTTTCGATATTCCATACCTCCATAAAGGATTCATTATGGAAAAACATTTCATGAATGTTTAAGAATATAAAGAAAATAAAGACTGAATGGAAATAATTTTCTTGTTATGTATCATTCAAAACATTGTCTTACGTCAAAAAAATTTAAAGTATTCCTTATGTTTAAACAAGACGAATGTTACAAACATTGGTTGTTTTTCTAATCTTTCAGTTTGAAATAATTAATGAAAGAAGTGTAACAATATTTTAGTATTTTCATATTTGTTTGACTCACCTCTTTTTCCTATTTAATATAAAGATATATTTTGTAGTATAACTTACCTGTTAACCTCTTATGTTGTACGATCACAATTATCAATAACAAAACTATAACTACAGATAGAATTCCTCCAGTTACAATACCTATAATTTGATCATGTGATGTCTCCTTTGTCTGGGTTACTTGAAATATATAAGATACATTATAACATGCACAAAGCAAGTATTTTTTTTTTCAGTCAATATTTTATCTCTATTTGAATAATGCTTGGTTGTGTTAAACGCTGTCTCATCTGTTATTTTTCTATTATGATTATAATATTTCTTATTACAACGTATTTTACATCAGAAAATGCCTGTACCAAGTCAGGAATATGACAGTTATTATCCATTCGTTTGAAATTGATGTGCTTGAGCTTTTGATTTTACAGTTTGATTAGGAACTTTCCTTTTTGAATTTTCCTCGGAGCTCAGTATTTTTGTGATATTTCTTTTTATAGGTTCCAGAAGTAAAAGGAATATACATGTATGGAGAATTTATCAACGAAACAATGGTCGGTAACGCCAGAAAACAACCTGTCATCTTCTGCGTAAATTAAATCATAGTTTTCTATTGAACTTTTCGATTGTAATCTTATTCCCCAACATTTTTCTTGTATATTCTAAGCTTGAAAACATCAAGAGTTATATTTCATTCTGTAATTGCTTTAACTTTCACAAAATCATATGAATTAAAAATGTAATTCAAATCAGCAAAAAAATAGGCATTCAATTGTTGTATTCGATGTGCAATTATAGCAGATTTAAACAATGGCAGAGAAATGCAGCGTTATGTTCATATGTAAGCATGTGTGCTGACAATACATTCTAGCAAAGACAAAAGGAGGTTAAAAGGTTAAACATTACAAGTCATGACTATCACGTATTGACAAACCATGACAAGGTAGACAAAATGGAGTTAAGAAAGTCAAATATTACATTATCAACACTACACAGTCTTAATATCTGCTAATATTGCTGACCTTAACATAGACAAAATGGAGAATAAAATGTAAATATTGAAAGACATAACTCATGATTACTAACGACAAAACATTATAACATAGATAAAATGAGGTTTAAATAGTCATATATATATATATATACAACAAAACAAAACTCACGTGTGCTGTAAATACATCATAACGTTGACAAAATGGAGAATAGAGAAATAAATTTCACAAGACTACCCACACATGTTTTGACAAAATATCGAAACATTTACAAGGTGGTGATTAAAAAGTCAAATATAAGAAGAAATCACTCACGTTAACTGACACAACATGAGAACGTAGAGAAGTTCAGAAAGTCAAATATAACAAGACATAACTCGCCTCTATCAAATACTTACAGAGTAAATATTCATTATGAATGAATTTTTGTTCAGCTATATCGAATTTAATTACAACGTTTTGCTGGGATATAAATGTTAAAAACAAAGGTTCAACTTCATCATGTATATGCTATTATCATATACTATACTTGACATATGAGTTTTAATCAATACGAAACTGAATTGTACCTCTATGTACTTTTAACTTATCAGCACGTTTTTTTAAACAAACGATTCAAAACTTTTTTTATTATTTGATCGACAAGTATACAATTAATATAACATTTCGTTGTTTGATTGTTTTTAATAGCAAAGTTGATATTCAGAAAACCATGAAAATATTTTCAACTACAATTTAATAACAAACTTTCATTCCGACACAGAAAGATATTTGATGCTAGTATACATTACCTGTTATATGTTTGATGTAGACTGTGACACTATCATTTAAGGTATGATTCATTATATCCTCTATTTTAAGATGGAAGGTAATGATGTCACCGTGTTTTATTTCAGATGTAAGACAGACTGATTGGTGCGAAATGTCTTGAAGTTTTCCCGTATAAATCTGTTCATTATTTCTTATGAATGTGAAATAAAAAGCTGTCAATCCATTTACGTTTTCGGTTCCATTTATAAGTAACAATCCTATCTCCTGGTCGTAAATTCCTTTTACTGATGTAGAAGCGACCTCTGGTGTTATTGGAGCAAGAAAGTTATTCAACACAAATTTGTTGTTGTAAAACCTTTCCTGCCAAGAGATGCACAATTTTGAAGATTTATTATGGTTCATGACCTCGGTGATGTTAAATGAATCATCAGAGCTCACAACAATCACCGACGAATTATCATACAAAACAATTCTTCTAGCTCGTCTAATATTCTTAGCTTTATCCTTCACGGTCAGTAATACAACATACAACATTGGAGTTTTCGGTGGTAATTCTACATTTACAGATGTACTATTGTCAGATGGATATATATTTAAGATTTGGATAACATTGTTGTCTCTGCCCTGGATCGCTGAAGATATATGTTCAACCTCATAAACAGCGATTTCATAGATTTCTATTCCTGATCCAATGTTCATGTCTGGATCCATCCATCCGTTAAACTGGACAGTTATATTTCTAAACGATAATAATCTTCTCGACAGTATAAGTGGTTCACCTCTACAAGAATGGTCTTCTGCACAGTGTTTTGGAGGAATGTTATCATAAATGTAGCATAATGTATGAGACGTCTCAATTTTATCGTAAGGAACTTGTCTTTCTGTGTTTGTTGTAAGATCTTTCGAAACAAAATATCCACCAGCTTGGACACGAAATGTGAGACATATCCTATAACATCAGTTAAAAAAAATTCATGACTGTGCCAAAGATGTCAAATGCAACATTATTAAAGAAAAAGAAAAATCTATATGGCAATTAGATGCAGTTTTGTATAGCATAAAATTTAGATTTTGAAGATTAATTTTTTTTCTGACACTTTACGAAAACAGAGATGATTGCAGCTTTCCAATTGTGAACTTTCCATTTCTAAGTAGCAACATTCCAGCAGCACCTGCATACGAGGTATATATCTCCCAATTGATACGATATTCCGGTGATTGTATTTCCTATCAAGATTTTCTTGATAGAGGGTTGGTGCTCACAAGGAAGCTATTAAACCAAGAGTTCGAAATGGTGAATTTGAAAACATCCCTTCGTACATTTTACGGACGCCATCACGAGTTGGTTGACCGTTATGGATTAACCCTTTCACAAATGATATCGGATATGTTCCTTACGTCGTAACGACAATCCCCTTCCCTTTCATGAATGTGACCTACCGAATTAGACTATTTACCGGATTTGTTATCACATAAGCAACACGACGGGTGCCACATGTGGAGCAGGATCTGCTTACCCTTCCGGAGCACCTGAGATCACCCCTAGTTTTTGGTGGGGTTCGTGTGGCTTATTCTTTAGTTTTCTATGGTGTGTCATGTGTACTATTGTTTGTCTGTTTGTCTTTTTCATTTTTAGCCATGGTGTTGTCAGTTTATTTTTGATTTATTAGTTTGACTGTCCCTCTGGTATCTTTCGTCCCTCTTTTAGAACTTTTACTTTTCAAATTCTGTGTGAAATTAAGATAGATAATGTTTGCATCTTTAAGTTTTATTGGTTAAATCAGTAAAAAGGGAAATATGTCTCTGTACAAATTACAATATTTAATTGGTTATCAAAGGTACCAGGATTACAATTTAGTTCGTCAAACGCGCGTTTCGTCTACAGAAGACTCATCAGTAACATTGAATTTAAACATGCAGTTTTGATACTAAATGTTACTCTACCTTTCTCCATTTTGCAATGATTCCTGTACAAATATTGTTGCATTGTCATTTTCATAGACTGGTTGGGGATATCTTGATGAAGAATCAGATTTATATCTTGTAGTACCTAAATCTTTTTGGTTTCCTATAAATGAGACAAGTTGTGTTTTGCATATGTTCCGGACCATATGAGTATTTGGACCATACGCGTATGGTCATGACCATATGTGTATCCATATGCGTATACTCATATGGTCCGACCATACGCGTATGGTCCGATCGTACACCTATGGTCGGACCATATGAGTATATACTCGTTTGGTCATCAACTGGCCAGACCATATGAGTATTTGGACCATATAGGTATTTTTTCAATAATATGCATTAGAAAACTTTATAAAAAATAACAATGATTGCTACATCCATGGTGCATGGTTTTATCACCTTGCTAATCTTTTGATGTTTTTCCTTAAATGCATATCGTATAATTTACTTAGATTTGTTCAAGTATTGTCTTATGATTGTAGTTTATGAGGGTCTTTTGAATAGTTTATGTTATATATTTATATATATCATAAGCAGTTGGCAGTGATATAGGTTTTTTTTAATCGACCATACATGAATTTTAAAATTGAGAATGTGTCAAAGAGACACCAACCCGACCATAGAGAGGACAAAAGCCGAAGGCCACCAATAGGGCTTCATTGCAGCGAGAATCTACCGCACCCGAAGGCGTCCTTTAGGTGGACCCTAAACAAATATATATACTAGTTCATTGATAATGGACGTCACACTAAACTCCGAATTATACACAAGAAACTGATATTAAAAAGCATACAAGACTAACAAAGGCCAGAAGCTCCTGACTTGGGACAGGCGCAACAATGCGGTGGGGTTAAACATGTTTTTGATAACTCAACCCTTCTCCTATACCTCTAGCCAATGTAGAAAAAACAAACGTACAACAATACGCACCGTAAAACTCAGTTGAAGAGAAGTCCGAGTCCGATGTAGTATACTTTGTTGGTTATTTTTATTAATATAACACTTGTCATTTACTATTCCGTCTATTGCTCCTTATTTTTCATGTATTTATGCATCCTTGATTTTAAAATGTTTTGCGTTCCAAATGACAAGTACTTATAATATACTCTACAGAATTCTTAACTGACCTGAAACTGTTATCTTCTTCATTGAGATTTCAACATCAGTAATACCAAAAAGTTCCCTGGAGATGAAATGTGGCCTTGAAATAGTTACTTGTACTTTGAAAACTGCCTGAAAATTGATTTTAAAACGATCCACTTGAAATCTCCCATAGAAGTCTTTTTGCATAATACATTGAACTGCACCACCATTTGAATAACTTTTAGAGCCATCTTTTGCAACTGCTGTTATTTGACAATAATTTATTGTAGGTTTTATGATCGCTGGAAAAGAATATCAATAAGATCAAGTATCATATAGACAAAAGGTATGAGTAAAATTAAATTATTTTTTTTTAACTTTGTTACTCCAGTTATAGTTACGCGTTTAATATTGGAAGACATACGAAAATCATTGCGTATATTTATTATTGCGATTTTGTGATTTTATACTACAATACTGTTTTATTTTTTGCGATATTGAGAAAAACCCTGTTTAATATATATAAAAAAATCAAATTTCGAGTTTAAATTACTGGGATTATAATTGTTATTAAAGGTACCAGGTTTATAATTATTTTACGCAAGACGGGCGTTTCGTCTTTATTAGAGTCATCACTGACCCTCAGATCAAAATAATTAAAAAGCCAAACAAGTATAAAGTTGAATAGCAATGAGGACCCAACATTCAAAAACGTTGTGCCAAATACGGCTACGGTAATCTATGCCTGGGATAAGAACATCCTTAGCATTTCGAATAATTCATTTTATTTGAAGACAGTAAATTTATAAAAATGGCCATATGGTTGATTATCATGTCAACACCGCATAATCCTGTCGCAAAAAAACATCGCAATAATTTTTGAATTGATCTCCCACGAAAGTTTAAAAAAGCAGTGTACCATCTAGAAATTTTGACACTTCAATCTAGTGACTTTTAAAAGTGTGTACGGAAAGAGGCTTTGAGAACTAGCGACAGTTAAGTACTGCTCTGTATTTCGCGTTGCACACATGCATAGAAACTGTCAAATTATCTTTCGGTCCATTTTGCTTAGAATTGAAACATTTGTCAACATCCTTTATTCCTTAATGTATTGCAGAAAATTGTAGCAGGAACAATCTCGAATCATAAATAATATAAGAAAGAATCAAGTTAAAAACATGTGACTGCTACGAGTAAAAAACATATTGAGACCAACAACAACAAACATAACATGTTAATGTGAGTTTGTTCTACTCCAACTGGTATTATTTACAAATACCTTTATCGAACATCTTATTGCATGAAAGATGGTCAAGATTAACTATCGGAACTTATTTTTACAATAAATTTATCGCTATCAAGACATTTACAAAATATATTCAACACCTGAAAGGACATTGCAGTCGTCCTTTCAAAGGGTATAAAGGGTATATAAGTTTCGGCAAGCACAAAAGTACCACGAAAGAAAGGGAAAAACTATCTTCTTGTACACTTGGTGAAAAATATGAGATATGCATCTGATGAAGAAAATATACATGGAGGGCACTTTTTATCTATCAAAAACAAATGCAGATGTTGATATAGTAAATAAAGGCAACAGTAGTATACCGCTGTTCAAACTCATAAATCCATGGACAAAAAACAAAACCGGGGTAACAAACTAAGAATGAGGGAAACGCATTAAATATAAGAGGAGAACAACGATACACCACTACAATGTAACACACACTGAAACGGACCAAGCATCAGACAAAATCCCACGAGAAAAACAAATATAACATCAAAACCAAATACATGAATTTGGGATAGACAAGTACCGTGACACGTCTTATCGCAATGTGAATTTACGTAGTAAAACGGTTCCATGGGTAACTGGAAATAGAAATGTTATAGTTTCTCTTGGTTTTCCCCTTCCCTTAACAACATGGGTTGTCTGTTTGACTGTGCAGGACGTATTAAAATGCAGCTGCGTACGGTCACAATTTTGGATATTACATCCGATGCCGTGTTATGTAAAGAAATTACCACGCTATTTGCTTACTAAGAACGTTTAAAGAACACTTTGATGGGTACCTAGGTGGAATGATGCAAGGCAATTTCTGTCCATATTCGATATATCTTGCTTGCCAGACAAAATTCGCCAGACCTTTATCCCCGACGGTCTGTATTGTTATTATTATTGTTAATTTGTTCTCGTCCTGAACATTCATTGATATTTTAAGCTAACTATTAAGCATTCAGTGTTAAAGAATTGTCATGAAAGTGATACATTATACGTAACAACCTCTAACAATTGGATAAAACTATAAACGTGGATGTCTTTTCTACTTTGTTTATGGTAGGTAAGAACATCATATAAAAATAGCAATCATTGTCATCACTTTTTATTAAAAATATATTCATACATTGAATGCTTACGTTGACAATTAGCGGTTAATTCGCTTTTAACTGTTTTGAATCCATTCATGCAGTTACAGTTGGACGCAATTTCATTCCCACAACTTCCAGGCCAACACCAACGATTTCTAGTGGAGCATTTATCTACAAATACATATATATACAACTCGTCTAAACATCAACCCAACAATGTTAGATTTGTAAATTTCCTTTCGCAAATTTTTGGTTCTTCCCTCGCCGGGATTCGAACCCATGCTACTGTGATATCGTGTCACCAAATCGCCTGCACTGCATATAAGTACGTCTGAGTCAGTGACAACTCTACAACAGATGTATCCATCGGATCGCCATCAATGATGGTGATACATGGCTGTGTACATAATGTATATACAACTCGTCTAAACATCAAACCAACATTGTTGGGTTGATGTTTAGACGAGTTGTATATATATATATATATATATATATATATATATATATATATATATATATATCAGATACCAATCTTTCTGTTGCTGTGTCATATAATTTTGTGGTCAGTCGTTATTGAAAAAATAGGATTGTAAATTGATTCATTGCATATTCGAATTGAATTTGGCACATTGTGTTCTTAATTTGTTCATAGAACGTTGATTTGTTAAAGATACCATATAACAACCCTTGTTTATAGGAGTCGCCACATCGGTTGCCTTCTTAAATTATATTATTGATTAGTGTTTTCGGCAAATAAAAATAAAAGTAAAGTTGTGATGAAATATGATTGTCAATTCACTGAAAATGTGTGTCATATATTATAGAAAAATTATCGCATTAATTTTGTGATTGCTCATAAAATCTATTGAAAAATCCCGATTGTCTGCTTAAACTTATGGAAACCTTACCTCTACAGTTATATCCTATTAATTTGTAGTACAAACTGTCAGTACATCTGACACACCATTTGTTACTGCTAGTAGTACAGTCGATGTCAGCACAATGTGGTGGATAAGGTTGTAAAACGCTGCAATCTATTAGTTTTCACAGTATTACAAGTACATTTATACCACGATGTCGTTAAATATAAACTGATAGCCTACATTTGAACAGGTCATGCCTTCTTTGACTGTCCATGACATTGATTACTATATTCCTGGGATGTGTTTTAGTTTATTTTCGTCTCTGATGTATGATTTGTTATTATTTAAGGTTATTGAAACTTTAACTAGCTTTTAGTTACTGCGAGTACTCTCAGTCGTACTTTCGTATTAAATAGACCTATTGATAAAATTTGTAACTTTTTTTGTTATCTAATGATTTGTTACTTAGTGTTATATACACCGGTTTTGATAAGTGTTTGGTATGACTATAAATTTGCACTTCTTTTCTCATGCTATGAACTACAAAATTATTTTATTTTTTAAAGAACATTTCTGTATTCCATTACTGTATACCTTACAACAAAATTATTTTCATTTACCTGTGTACTTTATTTTATTTGGCGACATTTTGTCCAAAGTTATTGTTGTTTTTCTGATAAATATCCCCATGATAAACGGGAGTACGCGTAAAATGATAAAATAGTATATGATATACTGCATTACACTTTACCGGAGAAAAAGTGTGTATAGCCAGGCTTATTGCATTTAACATTCCATACCTTTATAAATTGATAACCGCCATGGTCCACCGCATGATTCTCGACTTTGTCCACCACAAGGCAGAGTACAATCACTTTCACTTCGCTTAAAATAACCTGAAATCTTTCTTGGGTCATCACTGCCACAGAAGCAATGCGTCTTAAACTTTATATAATAATATTAAATTGTGAACATTAATTAGATTATATATGTTAAGCCAAATAGAATAATATTCTAACTTAACAAAATATGAATATTTATACTGTCAAACTCATAGGAAGATGTTTATTACCTACGAACTTTAAAGTAGCTCTTGCTGCCAAAAATAGGTTTACAGGGTCAGTGCTTGTTTTAAATTTTGTTGTTTGTTATTTAGTTTAAAACATCTTGAAATCACCTTTCGTTGTTGTAATTTCAGTTTTCTACAGGACAATTATTTTCAAATACAAGAAAATCAAGAAAAAAAACATTCTACAATCTGTTTTTAAGGAAGCGTATTAGGGCCATAATTTTTAATTATTTTTTTTAATGTCGACTTAAATTTTGGAAATATCAATTTTAATCTTGGAATCATCAATTTTAATCTTGGAATTATAAACTTTATCTTAAATTAATCCACTTTTATCTTGAAATTTCCAACTTTAATTTTGTAATTATCAACAGTAATTAGTGCGGCATATTGTGGCAATATTTTCCTCTTCACTTGTAAAACTTGTAACTTGTAGCTTCTCTTTAGAAACGAAACTTCTGATTGACTGGCAGGTGGGTTGCAATTACACTGACACAAATTAAGAAATGTAGAAGTTCATGTAACGAATTGAAAAGTAAATATTACAAACCAAGATATTGCATTTTACGAATTTAGAAATTGCAAATTAAGAAATTGTATTTTACAAATTAAGAAATTGTATTTTACAAATTAAGAAATTGCATGTTGCTAATTAAGAAATAGCATGTTACTAATTAAGGAGTTGCATTTTACAAATTAAGAAATTTACAATTAGGGCGGGTATTCCCTTTTATATCTTTTTACCTCTAATCCGCTGTAAATAAAATTCCGCCTTTTACAGAACCGCATTCATTTGTCAATTGTCTGGTCTGGTTGGTTCCATGAAGGATTTGGATAATCATACAAACGAGATTCATCATCAGAAAAACATCCAACATAAGCTGTGAAATATAATGCAAATATATCTACTACATCATATCATATTTGAATTCATTGTGGTTTTGTTTTATCATACTGAATGATAGAAAGAATGCATTAGATTTTTAAACAACGGATTGACAACAACCCATGCAGACCTTGGTGGACCTTATAATCACATATTATTGATATTTTGTGTTGCTCATAGTAGTACAAATAAGATCATCAATCGTTATTCTAAAAGTGTTAAAGGAGGAATATTTGTCACTTCAGCGTAGAGTTGATTTTATTCATGATTCTTGTTTCCTTAACGTCCTTTTTTCAAATATACAATGTCTCATTTCAAGTTTTGCACATTTAGGACAAAAAAATTAACATAATTTCAAAAGACATGATCGGAAAAGTTTGTCGACCAACATAACGGAGGAAACATTTACACTGCCACAGAAAAGGCAGTCTCTTTCCCATACGAATTCTACCTTCTGATCCTTCAGACGTTTCAGAGACGGTGGTAGTCAACATAACCAATACAACTTATATAATGACCTTATTCAGATACATCATGGCTGCGTGTGTATTCATCCAACACAGCCAAACGAGCGTTCTTCTTTAAATATGATTTAGCATTTGGATGTGTGATATTCATATCATAGAGATTACTTTCGGTGCTTAGTATATTGTTTTCAAAATAACAAATATGAACGTATTTTTGAAAAGAAAGGGAAGACGACGAATGTTAATGTGTGTAAAATGTCTACCCTTTTAAAAACAATCAAATTCATTTCTTTGAACAGCTTATAACTTAATTGTAAACACTGTTACTTTACTCTTTGCAAACGAATGGTTAAAAATAAGTAAAAACAATATAACACATATTTCTCTCGTATGAATAAGACAATTAATGTTTCACATTTGAAATATATTTTGTGGTAGAAGTCAAACAATACCTCTCGTCGCCTTACAAATCTTTATGCACATTTCTGAAAGAAAAATAAATTTATGATAGAGAGAAAGTATACCGAACGAGTATCACTTAAAATTAGCATAACATATCTTTTTTAAGGCGTCAAAGGAGAAACTAGAAATAAAAAGTTAAGTTTACGCCAAGTACAATTTCAATTTTGTAATTATCAACTCTTCTTCGAGATGGCGATTGTCCTCTTGCATCATCTATGGCCATTTCACAACTTGTTTGACTGTTTTAGCCAAGGAAGCCTTGTATTAACACAGAAGATAATATAAATAACGTGTTGACAGATCTCACAGAATCTGGAATATTTGTTTGCAAGTGTAGTCGGTATCAAAACTATTCTGTAATATAATGTTTCTCGAAGAGAAAAAGTATAATACTTTAAGTTTAGTCTTCCTTTTATTTTGTATGTAGTCAATAGAACTAACCCAAATGCATAATATTCTGTTATTCAGAGGTTGTTGTTGGTATGTTTGTCATATTTGATTTTCGTAAATTGTTTTGTTAAAATCAGGCCGTGAGTTTTTTCGAGGAAATCGTCAAAACATTTCTCATTTCGAAGCTATTTATATCTAAATATAAATAAATGGTTAAAAGCCAATTGCAAACGATATACATGTGTAATTGCTTATATTCATTCCATTCAAACCTAGTGAATAGATGTGTGATTGGCAATTGTCTCAGATCTTATTTTCATAGAAATGTTGTTTTATGTTTTTCTTCATCGGCAATAGTGTTACAACAAACGTCCTATTAGGGGTTGGTTCATTTAGTGAAATTGTACAAGTTTGCTATTGTGCGGGTTTTTTTTTAGGTTTACGCATCTTTGCTAGCCAAGGGTCACGGAGTAGAGGGGACTGCATCGTTAACCGTGGCGAACATGGAGTTTTTAATTATGGATTAAATGCGCATGAGAACTGGTTTTATCTCTTCCACAGTGTGTGCCTGTAGAAAGTCAGGCTATCTGGGCCATTTCTTGGAGTCGGTGATTGATATAACTTGTTTTCTCTCTTTTGATTCATGAGGTTTAAATAACTGTATGCTTCTGTTGCCTTTATCATTTAATGTACTATATGGTAATCTTATCGATTGGTGTTATCCTTTTATGTAATACGGACATGTTGATATCGGTTATCATTTGTAGCATGTCATTGAGATAAAATATATAGATATATAACTTACGGTATCCAAGTATTAAAAGCCATATCTTTAAATATTTATCTGTGGTCTAAAAATAAATGAAACGACAGATTAAAAACCACTCGAATTTTATAAAGGAAATTTTTAGGAGCCTATTGCATATAACTTACGAAAGTTAAACGGGAAGGGAAGTACATATTATATGATAATATATTGACAAGTCTTCACGTCTTGCTATCTCGAACATTATAATACATACCTTTTAAGATAACATTAGTCTATTCTTGCTAAAGACAGGAAGAAAATACATTTTATTGGTTTTGTTTGGCAACCAGTCGATATATGGGTTTATTAGTATACATTTTTCATACTTTGTACAAAGGTACGAGATAACATGTTTAAATAAGTACACTATTTTTACGTGAAATTACATGGCAGCTATGGAATTTCGGTTGAATACTAGTACACTACACTGTCCGTTTCTAATATTATAAATGAAACGGTTTGTATAAAATTTAAATCCTGGTAACTATGATGAGTTTATTATTGTAAAGGTGTCTTTAACCACTTAATCTACAAAGAGTTGGAAATTGTTGAATCTTTTTTATATCTCAATGTTGATTCTTATTTCAAAGTAAAGAAACACCATTGCTGTGTGGTAAACGTATACAACACAGCATCCCTTCTGTACAGTTCTGTAATGCATTTGGTTCACTCTAAATCACATGATCAATAGAAACTATACATACATTTACATAAAGATCTAGATTGAGGTTTTTTATTTCTTTAATTATTTTTTTAGATATTTTTTCATTCATTCTTTTTCCATTTTGCCAATTAATCTGTTATCTTTTTAATTGAACACTACATTATTCTCTATTCTCTATTTGGTTGGCCTATTTTTCTCTAAACGTTTTGTTTTGCCCTTTTTATCAATCATTCTCTATTCTGTTAACCCCATTCAGTAACAAACAAAAAAACGATAGAAGTCCGGTTTTTTCAGCATTTGCATTTGAATGATTATGACTTAGTCGACTTTTTAAGTACCCTTCCTCCAAAAAAGATCCTTCAAGATTTGTTTATGTTTTTCTTTCTTTCTTTTTTAATCATCATCATTATTTGTTTGCTTTCATTCGTCTGAAAGTCCTGAAAATGCATGAAATATTTGCTACTTGACATATAGCAACGCAAAATCAATCAATAATGTGTCTGGTTTTCTTGTTTACAAGAAAAAAAATATAAATTTTCATTAAAAAAAGGATCTTTGTTTTGTCATGGATCAGGCCCTTTGTTTGATTTGTTTTACATATTGTTATGTTGGGACGTTTTATAACTGACTGTATTTTATTGAGTTTTATCATTTTTTGAAGTGACACATAGTTCCTTCAATCATTCTCAGATGGTCTGATAGGTGACAATTGTACCATTGGCAATTTTCAATGTACAAGTTTAACTACATCATATTGGTAAAGAAAATCAGAGATCCCTGAAAATGATTTTAAATGTGTTTTTGGAGAAATCTATTATATAAACGTATTAATAAAGGCAACAGTAGTTTACCGCTGTTCGAAAATTCATAAATCTATTGAGGAAAAATCAAATCCAGGTTATAAACTAAAATTGAGGGAAACACATTAAAATTTTGATTCTTTCTTTCTATACAGATAATTGGATTATTTAAAAGACAAAAGAAAAACAAAAAAGTTTAACAGTTCTAAAAAATGGTCTTGATATATAACAAATAACTGTACTTAATAAACAGATAGAATGCTAAAATTCCATAGTACAAAAAAAAACCTTAACACATAATCAAAAAATGACGAAATGAATAAGAAGTCTACAAAATTTACAGGTTGAGCAAAAAGAACCCCGCTAAAATTATGTAGTAAAGATTGATTGATTGATAGGTGATAAACGCTACTATTGTGCTATATAATAAAGTTTTAATGACCTTGACTGATTATACAGCCCTTGCATAGTCGGCCATATTGTTCTGTTTTGTGGCGGACAGTTTTTATGGGTGAATGGAACTGGGGTGCCTGGAGAGAACCAATGACCTTTGATTAGAAAACTGACAATCCTTGTCAATTAAGATTGAAGTAAAGCGCACCTGTCACATACAGGATCCTAACTCACAACCTCAGTGTTGACGGACTGGTTATACAGTAGTTCGACTACCACTCGACAAACGAGCTGTGATAGAAGTAAGATGACTGTTGAACCAATGAGGTTTTTAAATACAACTTTTTGTGTTAAGGAGTCTTGTTTTTTTAGTATGACATGATTTCAATCTTGCATTACAATTTTCGAGTATGGTTTTGTAAATATTTTGATTGATTTGAAGCTATGGTACTTTTCATCATGAGCAATTATTCCTGGGTCATAAGAAATTATTCGTAGGAAACATACTCAATAAAATTGATCGTAACAAATTAGAGCATTTTAATCTCACAGCATTAGTTTATCAAATAGTTTAAAAGCAGATGATTTTAAAATACATGTTATCTTGAAGTTATCTGTGTCATCGACAAAAAGTACATAAAGATTTTATAAAAATTAGGTTGATCAAATTTGTTTGTAAAGCTTACCATGTGCATATTGTTGAATGTCAGTTCACGTACCAAAATCATTTACTATAACAGTATCCATAAAAAGTCGTAATGATGATAAAATATTATCATTATTCTCTGTTTTATTTTCCTGTTTACTTCCCGATTTAATTTTGGCATTACACTGGATCCCAAAAATAACTGTCACATGTGGTAGGTGTGATTCAAGTACAAATGAGCAATGCATGAGAAAATGGAAACCACTTTGAAATTAATGTAAATCCTTTGAAATCTGAAGGATTTAAATTCGGGAAATTGTTGGTGATGAACTAGCTATTGTCCTCATAGCCAGAAAAGAAGTTTATTTTTTATATAGAAATTTAATAAAAAGAAAATAAAACTTAGATAACATTTGCGTAAAGTTCATTTTAAATGTTATTTTTCGAAAATCACAATATAATTTTATTTCTAACCTGCAAGAACAGAACTAAAATTTTAATTACGTTGAAACATAACTGTGTCATAACTTGGAAAGGAAGTTTTTCCCTAATTATATAGTATAAAATGTGCATGAATATTCGTGACTATTGTCTCGAGCAGTAAATAAAATTGCGTGATCGAAACACGAAAACAAGATAATGTGTAAGTTTAATTTTTCAATAATAGAATTCAACTCCAAAAAGTGACTGTTATCCAACTTGACTTTTTGGGTCAGCATGGTAACGCAGCATAAAAAAGATGTACGGGAATAATAAGGAAAGTTGCACGTTTAAGGGTAATTAAATACACCAAATCGTTTACTGTGCGTTCGTCTATTTTTATAGGCACCAATTTTCTTGGATTGGGTGGATTGTAATTTCGTTGATGTTTGATTTATTTACTTTGCCAAAGTCTGCATACAATCTTTAAGAAAAAGTATACTTTAGATTGAATAATTAAACTCAACTTTCACGTTACACACAAAATCCGAGAAAATCAGTTTTCAGCGATATAAAAATGAATCCACACTGATTGAACACAGTCGTTAAATTTTCACGAACCAGCAATGGTATGCCAAGTCTAAAACAAGACTTAGTGTTCCTGACTTTTGCACTGGTACCAGTAATACAATTCGACAACTGGTCGCCAGCGTTCTGTCCGAGCTCAGGGCTTTTATATCCGGGTACTCTATCTGAGAAATCAGTTTATTGCAGCATCAAAAACAGCACCACATATCAAAGGTCTCCGACGAATATTGACACAGTCATCCAAAATCTTCAATTGTCATTTATAGCTGATTATGCGGTATGTGCTTTGCTCATTGTTGAAGGCCTTACGTTGACCTACGGTTTCTAATTTCTGTGTCATTTGGTCTCTTGTGATGGGTTGTCACATTGGCAATCATACCATATCTTTTATATATCTATATACTCTTTAAAACAAAGCATCGTCCTTTTTATCCCGTAATATTGGCCAATGGACGTTGCTAACTTCAACTACTAATTATGTATTTTTAAGGTAGCTAAATCCAATACAACATATACATTGAGGTGCAAAATTTTCTTATTTTCAAAGCAGCTTAATTCAATTGCTCATAGACATTGAGCTGCAAAAATTTTCTTATTTTAAAGGCAGTTAAGTGCAACACAGACGTTGAGCTGCAAAAGTTTCTTATCATCTACATTTCACCTGGATAGATGCACGCTTGATAAAGCTAGTTGGTCTAGCGAAATATTGCGTTTATTTTCATCATTTTGTAAATATTTTAAACATTCTTATATTTACATACTAAATAGTGTGTTAAAATTACATTGTTAGGCAATCTATATATACATATATATATATATATACAACTCGTCTAAACATCAACCCAACAATGTTAGATCTGTAAATTTGCTTTCGCAAATTTTTGGTTCTTCCCTCACCGGGATTCGAACCCATGCTACTGTGATATCGTGACACCAAATCGCCTGCACTGCAGCCGTCCCGCTAGACCACACGACCACCTGGGCTCTCAAAAAAGAGCTTTCGGTGGGCATGTGTTACCTTTCCACGTCAGTTTTAATCTAGCAGCGTACTACAGTACATGATATATAAGGCATGAAGATGTTATTGTTACAGATCAGCTAAATTATCTATAGTAAAGGATCCTACAAATTAATGTAAGATACAGTCACAGAAAATAATTATATTCATAAGTACGTCTGAGTCAGTGACAACCCTACAACAGATGTATCCATCGGATCGCCATCAATGATGGTGATACATGGCTGTGTACATAATGTATATACAACTCGTCTAAACATCAACCCAACAATGTTAGATCTGTAAATTTGCTTTCGCAAATTTTTGGTTCTTCCCTCGCCGGGATTCGAACCCATGCTACTGTGATATCGTGACACCAAATCGCCTGCACTGCAGTCGTCCCGCTAGACCACACGACCACCTGGGCTCTCAAAAAAGAGCTTTCGGTGGGCATGTGTTACCTTTCCACTTCAGTTTTAATCTAGCGGCGTACTACAGTACATGATATATAAGGCATGAAGATGTTATTGTTACAGATCAGCTAAATTATCTATAGTAAAGGATCCTACAAATTAATGTAAGATACAGTCACAGAAAATAATTATATTCATAAGTACGTCTGAGTCAGTGACAACCCTACAACAGATGTATCCATCGGATCGCCATCAATGATGGTGATACATGGCTGTGTACATAATGTATATACAACTCGTCTAAACATCAACCCAACAATGTTAGATCTGTAAATTTGCTGTATCTTACATTAATTTGTTCGAATCCCGGCGAGGGAAGAACCAAAAATTTGCGAAAGCAAATTTACAGATCTAACATTGTTGGGTTGATGTTTAGACGAGTTGTATATACATTATGTACACAGCCATGTATCACCATCATTGATGGCGATCCGATGGATACATCTGTTGTAGGGTTGTAACTGACTCAGACGTACTTATGAATATAATTATTTTCTGTGACTGTATCTTACATTAATTTGTAGGATCCTTTACTATAGATAATTTATCTGATCTGTAACAATAACATCTTCATGCCTTATATATCATGTACTGTAGTACGCCGCTAGATTAAAACTGACGTGGAAAGGTAACACACGGCCAGCGAAAGCTCTTTTTATGAGAGCCCAGGTGGTCGTGTGGTCTAGCGGGACGGCTGCAGTGCAGGCGATTTGGTGTCACGATATCACAGTAGCATGGGTTCGAATCCCGGCGAGGGAAGAACCAAAAATTTGCGAAAGCAAATTTACAGATCTAACATTGTTGGGTTGATGTTTAGACGAGTTGTATATATAATATATATATGCGACGAAACATATGGGTTTTCTCATTGGCAATCATACCATATCTTTTATATATATATATACTCCTTTCGTTGCATGTCTTTCCTTTTCCTTTCATTTCGATATTTTATCAATTCCGGATGGTCAATATCATTTATGAAAAAGTATAGACCATGTTGATCTTCACGCCATTTGTTTATCAGATAGTTTAAAAACAGATAGCTTTAAAACACGTTTAATCTTGAAGATAGCTGTGTCGTCGCTTAAAAGAAAAGAACATATACATTTTTAAAAAGAAAATTGATTTGATTTGTTTGTAAAGCTTATTGGTATTACACAAAAATAACTGTCACATGTGGTAGGCGTGATTCAGGTACAAATGACCATTAAAATTGAGAATTGAAATTGAGAATGTGTCAAAGCGACAACAACCCGACCATAAAGCAGACAACAGCCAATGCATGAAGAAATGTCAACCAGTTTGGACATAATGTTTATCCTTTGAAATCTGCAGGATTTACATATCGATCAAATTCGGAAAATGGCTGGTGAGACGTTTTGGGGGACAATGCACTAACTATGTTACTCATAGCCAGCAAAAAAAAGAATATTCTTTTTTATATAGAAATGTAATTAGAAAAAAATAATAATGAATGATAACTGTATAAAAGATAGCATATGCGTAAAAGTCACATGAGCTTTTTCCTTTTATTTAGATTTTAAAATAATTAAAGGATGAACAAACCTTTATATGTTATTTTTTCGATATTCACATTATAAATTTCTTTCTAACCTGGAAAAATTTAAGAACAGAACCAAATATTAATTGCGTTTCTTAATAATATAGTATAAAATGTGCCTGAATATTCATGACTTATGTCTCAGGCAGTTAATAAAATTGCGTGATTGATACACGAAAATAAGATTATGTGAAAATTTAATTTTCCAATAATAGAATTCAACTCTTAAAAATGGCTGTTATCCCACTTATTATTTTGGGTCTGCATTGTAACGCGAAATGATGAAGGTGTACGGGAATAATAAGGAAAGTTGCACGTATGATGGTTTAATAAAAAAAAAACACCAACTCGTTTACTGTGCATTCGTCTATTTTCATGGGGCACAAATTTTCGTGGATTGGGGGGGGGGGGATCGTTGATGTTTGATTTATTGGCTTTGCTACAGTCTGCATACAAGCTTAAAGAAATAATATACTTTAGATTGAATATTTAAACTCAACGTTGACGGTACCACTCAAAATCCATGAAAAATCAGTATTCAGCTATATAAAAAGAAATCCACACTAATTGAACACAGTCGCTGAATTGTCACGAACCACCTACGATATGCCAAGATCAGAACAAGTTTTCTGACTTTTACAACAGTACAAGTAATCCAATTCGACAACTGATCTTTAACTATCTATCCGAGCTCAGGGTTTTTATATCCGGGTACTTTATCTGAGAATTCTCAATTGTCATTTCGGCATCATGTTTATCTGAATATATGCAGTATATGCTTTGCTTATTTTTGAAAGACTTACGTTGACTTACAGTTTCGAATTTCTGTGTCATTTCGTCTCTTGTAAAAGGTTGCCTCATTGACAATCATACCATATCTTTTATATATATATGGACCCTTTTCGTCGCATGTTTTTTCTTTTCCTTTCATTTCTATGTTTTATCAATTCTGAATGGTCAATAGCATTTATGACAAAATATAGACCATTTTGATCTTCACACCATTAGTTTATCAATTAGTTTAATAGCAGATGGTGTCATCGTCAAGAAAAGTGCATACCGGTAATTTGTACATTTTTCCTTTGATGTGTACTCGCTGATAATGTCAGTATCAGTGGACTGGCCGTGATATAAAAATTATTGGGTTAGTACGCAAATGACATGCGCGAGTGCAACGCGTAAGGATCTACTTTTCCCTTTCATTCACAAAATTGCGCGTGATTTTTATCGCAGAAACGCACGAGATTTTTGGCGAATGACACACTTGACATTGATTATAACTTTCACAAAGTTAGTTTAGCCTTTTTTGTTGTGAAAATGTGAACAGAAAATGCATGAAAAAGTCGACAGACTTAAAACAAAATGCGTTATCTATAATTGATATATGAAGTACAACTAACACATCGTCCATGGTGTTCCAATCCGAGTTTTTATTCATACAATACCAATACATAGCCTGGTGCCGTCCCAAGTAGTTTTCTTTTTCTGTTTCTTGAGAAGTATTTGTTTTACCTGTTCAGTCACTATAAAGTGTTACAATTCATATTTCAACGCAACACATAAATAGTGACCAAAAAGGTACCGCTATTGCATGAGAGAAGCTAGAAAAAAAATGAAATTTACGCATTTTCGACATTTTTGTGGGACCATCATATACAATTTTAAAAGATGTGGTTTCATTGTCAATTTAAAGACAGATATTCATAGAACCAAGAACAAAAAAGTGAACTTATTCATATGCGGATCTAGGATAAATTTTAAAAAGGGGGTAACCGGGGCACCATCTATTAAAAATTAAAATGTTTGAAATAATTATGAAGTAGACAAGAAATGAGCTTGTTCAGATAATTTACAAACTACAGTCAGCTTTAACCCTCTTACTGCCAAAGGGACATTTATGGCTTCTACACACAAATCTTGTTGATTGTGTAGAACGTCAAAGGTCCATTGTAACGTCACAATACTCAAGGGCACTGACAACGTCAAAATACGGCGTCAAAAGGGCGATTTTGGCGGGAATGAATCAAACTGAATAAAATGCTTTAAAAGTATACTTTAAACGGATGTCAAGAAATGATACAGGATCATAAGCTTGTTAGTACTATAATACAAACTTATTTAACGTGTTTACTAATTATCTAGTTCGTCATTTTCATGTAAAATGTTGCATTCTTTCGAGAAATTTGTTTTACGGTTTTTATTCGTACATCTATCAATCAGAATATCTTGATATAAATCAAAAATCTTATCCCTGATAAATAATCATAAAAAACGTAACTGTTATACTTGATTACGTTAAATATTAATATCCTTTCACAATACACCATGATACACGCTTTATTTAAAAGAACTGGGTAATTTATTTAGGGCTCAAATACCACGATTGAAATCTCAGCTAGGATTTTTTGTTGTTTGTAAAACTTAAAGTACACACATGTTAACCGATGTACTTGTATTGCCATACGATATTTCAATACATTTTAAACCTGTTTCATCATGGAAGCACTGCATGCCTTAAAAACGTTTATTTTCATTCGAAATGGGGATGTCAAATTAGTAGTAGACACAATGATTTCTATTCCTATCATATATATCATAGATATCCTTTCCCAGTGGCAACCTCTTTTTTTTCTGGCATTCACCACAGATCTTTTACTTTGTAGGACTCATTGGGCAATAGATTTATTGTATATTGAATTTCAGACGTCCTTAATATTGCATGAAATATTTGCCACTGAACGTTGAGAAGATAATAATTTATCAATTAACAGATTTAAAGATATTTCGTGTATGTCAATTACAGTGTGTACTTTATCATAGTAAAGTAAAATGATTTATTATTGATTCAGGTTCACTTGTAGACAATAGAAATTCATTTTAGAGAATTTCTTTCCTCGTTTTTACTATGTTTTTTTTTTAATTCGTATTCTCTAAAAGTTTGAGCAACAAGTGATCAACAAAATTATAATAAACATGATTAAAAAAAAAGCAAACTGAATATGGATAATAATTTTTATATAAAAAATATTTCCCCGCCTACCGAAACAAGGATTGAAATCATGATAATTTTAATCTGACACCAGTTGAACGGCAAACGATTTAATGGCTTCTAATTTCAAGACATTGGTCACGTGATAAAAGGTCAGAGTTTACGATTTTTTTGTAAACGTGCATGCCTCGTGGTTTTTGGACTCGTATCGTCTTATTTGTACTCGTACATTAATAAAAACCAAAGTGTTCAATTCTAGATTGAATAAGCTTTCTTATTTTATATAATTATAATAAAAAAGTATTGTTAAAATGTTATAAATTCACGAGCGAAGTGAAACTTTTTTTCTGAAAATTTGCGTAGGTCCACGGAAAATCCTTAATAAATCCTTAAATAGGTTTGATAACGTGTTGAGAGGTATAAAATATGAAGTAAAACCATTTTTTGCTCCTAATATTACAATATCAGATCACAAAAACCCCGGATACGCAATTCTGTCAGATTATTCGTGGCGAAGCGGAGATCAAAGGGAGATAACTCGGTACGCGCATCGTAGGAAATTGCAAGTTCACAATAGTAAATATGAGTAAAATTAATGATTGCAGATCTATTTCGACGAGTTCTTGAATACCGTTCAATATTCCATGTATGATGTTCCTCTACTGTTGTAACATTAAAATAGTCATGGAAGTTCAAGTTCTTACAGGTTTTTGAACACTTCCAAAGAAGACACTTACGGCAACATTTTATATCAGACTGACTCTCTGAAACTTGAATATATTGTATATATTCTCAAACACCCTTTTAGTAGATACAAGGATACAAGATGGGTTTATCAGTCATTTGTCAGAAGAACCTGTGTAACAATAGAAGCAGAAGCAGAAGATTACATTTAAACAAAAATATGGGGGGAAAAAGGAAATACATGTATATAGTCTTCAAAATTGTGACCATTACCATAGATTGAAAATAAAATCAATCTGAAGTAGCCAGAAGTACATGTACAATTTTTGTTTTATTATAGCTGCTTTAAGATACAGTTGCAGATCTCAGGGAGTCTGATGATTGGAACCTCCTCTTTTTATGGAAGATTAATGCATTTGAATGGGATCATGCATATAGTTGGAACCCTCCTTTTTATCCTTGGTTGAGAATACCACCACTTATGTTTAAAATTTTCTGGATTCACCCTGAGATAAGAAACTACATAAGTTGTACAAGTTCTGTTGCTTGCCTTAATCAAGAGAAAAAATCTGAACATTCAAAGAACCAGAAAGGGATTTAAAACATAATAATCAACACAAAGATCACTGAACAAAAGCTGTATTGTAATCTGATATATCCTGCAGTTATCATAAATCCTGTTATATGTATAAATATTTGAAGTTTTCAACTTTTGCTTTATATTTTTTCTTCTTTCTTATATTTGAATTCAAAAGTCCTGCAACCAACTGTTAAGTGCTTGATAATCAATTATTGATTGGATAATAACATCAGCTGACCAGTAAATAAAATTTGAAAATGCTTAGTTGAAATAAAATAGTGGTATTATGTCATTAGATATACTGAATCAACTTCAAATTTAATCCAAATTCACATTTACCTGCACTAAAATGCATAGTCAATTGGACTACAAAAACCTGAGACTACTTCAATGTATAACATAGAGATTGTGGTCACCTCCCATGTTATAGTAGTCTTAAACAAAAACAAAACTGACTTCACTTAAATACAGTATGTTCAGAATTTTTTTGAAAAAGGACAAAGTTCAAAAAGAAATTTATTATTCTGATATCAGAAATAATCTCATAGTATCAAAGCAGAATGTCAGTTCTTTTAATTGAGATAACCAGTTTAATCACATTATTTACTTTTATAAAAAAAAATGATATTATCTGGATTTACAATCATTGACTAAGCTTGTCATCAACTCACTTACTTTACAAATGCTTTTAAAAGTTAACCTGTCAGTACTAAAATAAATAATTGTGGTATAAGACAAGATATTTTATTCAAATTAAAGGGCATATGAAGAGCAAAGTAATGTACATGTATTACAATGATTTATATATGTGTATATATAATGGATCAATGATGTTGATATAAATCAGATAAATATGGAGATAACCAACTCCATTCTTAGATTTTAAACCACAGCTAGTTCAGAGCCACACATATATTTGAAAAGGCATATAATAATTATATCTTCAATTAACAGGCAAATATTCCCAAATGCCCAATTAAAACATTATCTGTACTCTCTATATATATTGATAACTTTCTGAGTTCAAACCATTTATTTTAAATTGCAACACAGTCACTTTTCAATGCCTCTAGGTTTTCTTGAATAAAAAGCCAATTAGATTTGTCACTTGTGCTTAACTTTTCACAACTTTTTTTTAACTTATTATTATATTATAATTAAATTCTTTTCTTAAAAACTTATAAAGGGGAAACTGACATTTATGGTATAGTTGCCAATGACATAACAGCCTGGAAACTTATCACCAGAGTCCAAGTCTCTGTTAGCAGTGACAGTTAAATTACAAGTCACTTGACATACATCAACAATTAATACATTCCATTGTTTTAAGGCAAATGAGGAAAATAAGAGTAACAATAGCTTTTGCCTTACTACATGCACAAGAGAATATTAGAAATTATAATATAAATTAGAAAATATCAGAGGCAAAAAAGACAGGACTTAGCCACTGGACTTTTAGTAAAGTACCCTTACTAACCCTTAGAGGAGCTGCTGTATACTAGAAAAAATTATATTGATGATTTGACCCCATCAATCAGCATTTTAGCATTACATTATTGTCAATTGCTATCTGCTCTATTTGTTCCAACCTGTCATGAGAGTCAAAATGTATTCCTAGGGTGGGAATTAAACCCATGTACGTTCATTTACTTTATTGTTCTTTGTGTACACAAAATGTACATGTCCATGAAATATATCAAATGCAAAAAATGCTGTAATGTATCATTACACCCTCATTAGTTAAGGACCAAGTAAAAGAAGTCCCTGCACCTACCTAGACGTATTTCTTGGGTAAGATTTATTATATAACTATTGAAAGTATAACACCATAAAGGTTATTGGTAAGTATATAGTAACATCAACGTGCAATTCAAGTAAACAAACTGTCAAACATAAACAATCTACCACGTGTTTGTCTGCTGTGCTTGAAAACGACCCATCAGGCTTATTTACACGCTATTTTTGCTCAAGCAGACAGTTAAATATGTCCGTTTACGTTATGGGGTCTGTTAAGAATGTATTTGCTGTTATAAATTGTGTATGCATGGAAATATAAGGAAGATAACATTGATTTTTACCGTAACTTTTGAATACACAACATTCCCAAGGTATCCCCACAAAACACATGGCTACTTTGTAACGACGGCTGGTAACGTGTAGCCACTTTCTAACGGCAAATGCCATTGGATGATCTTCAAAGATCAATAATAAAATTGCTAATAAATGATTGGATACGAAATTCTGTCAGATTATAAATAGGTGAAAAAATGTAAACATTGAAATCCGCCATCTTGACGTAGGAAACAAACTAATTTTCAGTCTTGGATTAAAGGACATTGCGCACATTGCCAGCGTATCATGCATAAACAGTCATCTGCAAATATATCTTTCAATTTGTGTTTTACACTTACTTTTCTATGTTTTAGTTAATTTAATGTTTTAATTTACTACAGAATGGGACATCGTTCATGCTAGGCAATGTTTCCCCATCGGGAAAATACTCCAAATCGGGAAATGTTACCCGATTACAAATAAATGTTTAAAAAATGGGTGACAATAAAGGTTGTTGCTTCTCACTTTGGTTAAAAGTGAGTATAGGTGTGCTGCTGGAATTTGAAAAACACCTCCAGTCATATATTACCCATGACAGATAATCACAAAATTTCTGTCTCAGTTATATGTTTGTCTGATAAGTTGAAAAAGTGATCCATTCATTCAAGTGGCATGCCTGTATTTACCTGTAGTTGAGGCCTCATATCATGTAAATCAAATTCCACATTATTTTCAGTAGTTGATCATTTTATTGACATAAATATATTTCAACAGAAAAAATTGTCACTTGGAACACAGTTAGCTCTTTTCATGTGGTGTACTATGCTGGAAATTGATGCCTGTGATTCATATTCAAGCAGATATATGACTTTAAGTTTAGGGCCCTGGTGATCATGCTCCATCTCTCCCATGAAAATACAAATTGCATGTCTTAAGCATCTTTGAACCAACATTGGGATGCTAATAATGTTGCATACTAGTTTTGGCACATGCCCAATTGTTTGGCCAAGAATGTCCTGCACAACCTGGTAATTTGGATGTCCTCTAGTTATAACATCAAGATCATCCTCTGATATCTCATCTATGCTGGGAGCCATAACTTTGACTGCATGTCTATCAAAACGATTAGTTGGTTCTGGTACACATTTCATCACAAACCTTCTTCCAACCATTGGTCTCCTTTTATATATATGGTACCTACAAACAAATGATAACTAACCATAGAATTTGATTGATCTTTGATAGTTCATTTTTACAACAGGTGACTTTAACCTACATCTAATACAGCAAAAGACTTCAGAATTTCTATAAATGTATGTCTTTTTGATGGGACATTATAAAATAACAATGAACCAATGAACAAAATATTTATGAAAGTTATTCCTTTATTAAATTGATATTTTCTGGTCCTTAGTATTATATATTAAGTAAGTACTTGTGACAGGAGACAAAACAAACAATAGGTCAATAAAAAGCCAATCCCTGGCATGACTCATGCATTCAATAAAAAGCCAATTCCTGGCATGACCCATGCATTCAATAAAAAGCCAATTCCTGGCATGACCCATGCATTCAATAAAAAGCCAATTCCTGGCATGCCCATTGTATTGTTGTTAACAATGTTGAAATATAGTTAACTTTTTTGTTTTTTTATCAATTTGAGGGATTTGATGTTTCAATAATGTTACATGAGAATTGCTTATTTTATGATTCTGTGTTGTAGTATCAACTAAGCTGTTATAACTTATAAACACAAATAATATTAAACATACCCATTAATTGTTGACACAAATGCAACTGGGGTAGTTTCTCCTCTATCCCATCCCATCATATGCCTCACAATCTTTATTTCTTGTAAATAGTTGGAATTGTCCATTTTTTTAATGTTGTTACTTTCTTATAGAAATTAAAAGGCGGGAAATATCATATGTTGCCAAATTTGGCAACCAATTCTCGAAAAATTATGTCTTTTCTCATAATCTGTGATATACGGTTAATTTTTGCAGGAAGAAAAGTAGAGTCAAAAGAAATAATTAATCTCCAAAGATTATCAAGTTGACAATTAAACTATTAACAACATTAATTAAAGCTAAATTTATAAAAAAAAAAACATACTAATCAATGATATGTGTCCAAATCTGGAAACAAAAATGTATCCAGATTAGGAAACATAAAAAGGCGGGAACAAATTGTTGCTGTATTGGGAAGAACCTGAATTGGCTTAAATTTTCAAACTTGCATTATAAATGAACAATTTTGATGAAATAGGTAAATAGATTTAGTAATAACTGATTTGATGTACAATGTTAAAGTGAGAAAACTTGATTATAGTTATATAAAGTCTTTTTTTTCAAGATTGAAAGATTGTTAAAGATCTTAAAAAATATTATCTTCTCATTTCATTCTATGAATAATTTATTTTTTCAATTAAGTATGGTAATATATACATAAATAAGGATAACTATCATTAGGATCTTCTCATTGTCCCATTCATAGAAAAAATCCTTTTCTCTTAAGCAAACATTCATTTTTTAAGGTTTCATCTTCATCAAGCATAATGCCTTTCAAGACTCGATTGGCTAAACAAGGGAGAAATGAAGTAGGGCGTTATGGAAAAAGATGTTCATCTATTTTACATGACGAGGAGGATGATGAATCCCCATTGTACAATATTCCAATTTGCAAGAAAATTAAAACTTCAACCTTAGAAAAATTACATGAACGCAAAATAATTAAACCAAAATCAAAATTCATATGCCATGATTGTGTTAAAAAAGTTGAGACAGGCATCTTAGTTGATACTACAAATAAGTCAGAGGAATTAATTTTTGACAATGAAGATAAGCAATGTTCCTCAGGTTCGGTTGGAAATAAAAACAAAGGAGAATCTGTCATAGACGAGGATTTATATGAACAATGTTCATCAAAGTCTCTTATGTCCGAGTGTATAGAAATAGGAAATATTCTGGATACCATGATGAAAAAAGACATAACGGGTCTTTATAACGAACACAATAAATGCTCCATGCAAAATCTTCTTTCTTACAATGCAGATTCATGGCTTGCAGATAGACCTCCAGAACTAGTTCATTTGATAAAATCTTTATGTGGAAATACCTGCCCATCTTTCAAGGTAGCCAAAGCTATTGAATATTTGTATGGTTGTCGTAATTCAAAATTGGTATTACCACTATCATTCCAGGAAAACATCCTAATATATTCACTATCTAGAAGCAAAAGTCTACTTTCATATTCTGGAAAAATGAATCCATCAGGGAGTTATGAATACATGTCGAATTGGATGAATGATCAAGCGATGTTGCCTCCCAAGTTTCCTGATGGAGTCGTACGATCAGTTTTTGACAATGAACAAGTCATTGGGAAAACGTATAAAATTAAAGCTGAAAATAAAGTGCCCATGAGTGTAATTACTAGCAATATTTACATTAGCATAGACCCTAAAAATGAAATTCAAAAAGAGGAAAAATACTCTCCCAATACTTGGCTCTTTAATGACTTTAAATTTTTATCTCCGGCACAGGAAAACTCCCTTATGTATAAGAATGAAGAAGACTTCTCTTATTTCAGAATGAGTAGGAATGCATTCATTAAAGAGAGACTTTCTTTTGTAATTGCTGATCAAAATGAAACAAATGGAGAAATTCATGATTTTATTGACACTGCAATTTTAAGAAACAATGTTAGTGAAAAAGAGAAAATTTGTATTAGCTGTGGTGGGGAAAATGAAATGTCAAGTAGAAAATGTTCAAATTGTAAAGGAAGCTTAGTTAAAGAAAAAAGCTGATTATTCCGATTTATTTAAAGATAAAAAAACCTTGTACCCTCAAAGACATTTTGATAACATTGATATTAAAGAAAACCAATTTGAAGTCAAGACAGGAGAACCAGATCTCATGAATCCAAATAGTTTTGACAATATTTCTAAAATTCTTTTTAACATTGGAGAACGAGCAGGTTTACAACAATACAATGGGCATGACAGGAACTGGCTTTTTATTGAATGCGATGGAGGCATATATTCAGTTGTCGATAAACTAATATTCAATGTCCTGAGATGTGAAAGATGCTCTGAATGCATTTATGGGTGTGACAATTTTATGGAACATAGGTGTCATGTCCTTTTCGAGAGTAGCTTTACACATGAGTTTGGATGGGTTATTCCAATGCCAGGGTTACTGCACATTGAAATGAATGCTTGCAAAGCTTTCTTTGAAATGAATTGGGATATAATTTTGGAAGATTTCTGTATGAAACTTGGATTCAGTACACTTAAATCCTTAGATTATGCTAAGAGGTGTTGTGACCATCATAAAACATTTTCAATTCTAGAAATTATGTATGTTGGTGTTTCTGATGAGCTTTTGGTACCTTTTGTCAGACACTGTAAGGAAAATCATAAGGAAATCTCAGTTCCAAACTACTGGGCATGGTCAAATGAAATTAACGATCCAAATTATGTCTACATGCAACAGATGATCTTTACTTTCTTGCATGCAATCATGTTGTTTCGAAATGGTTGTCGGAAGGGAGACCCAGAGGCTCTAGTTGCAGGCAGAGATAAGCTATCTCTTCTATTGTATGCTAGACACCATCCTCGTTATCAACGAATATTAGCTTTGAATAAATATATTGAAACTGTTATGCCACCAGAGGTTAAAGAGATTGTTCAGTCCTCATATACTTTGAACCGAACTGGTAACAAGGGCCATTATCAAGGGGGCGATGCATGTCTGGAAGAAGTAAACAAAGAGGCTAAGCATTGGGTTAAGCAGATTGGTGTTCCTTCTGAAAGAGATTGGTTGAAAGTCTTCAGGAACTTGGACAACATGAATAAGGTACTATATATATTCAATAATTTATTAAATAATGCTTTACTATATACATATAATTTAATTCTTAAAAGAAGAAATCTATAATATGAAATCTGAATAACTTAATTAAAAATATATATGATATAAATAATTAAAATACACCTTATGTTTATGGGGACATTTTCCATATTATATATAGATATGAATACAACTTAGGTGCTTTATAAGGATGTAGTCAGATGGGGTTTTGAAAATTGAACACCTTAGTTTTTTTTATTTCAATAAACATTTATATTTTTTGCCCCTTGACGCCAACTTTTCTATTTTAAGAATAAAGACTTCAGTAGCTCATAAAAAGTCATTTAACAGAATATAAGAAGATTATAGATTTCCTTACTTAAAACTACATTTCATTACTTAAAACAGTGTTGATTTTAAACTTGAGTTTGTTAAATTAGACCTGACTACATCCTTAAAAAGTAATAAACATAAGAGTTCTGGTCATCATTAGAGATGCTCAGGACAAAGAAATGGAATTGTCTTGGCACTCTTCAGTTTTTTGACTGTGATGTTGGCACATGATGCGTGAGCCCACACATCACAGCCATCTGCATCACAGCCAAGCCATGTTGCTTTACATCTACCATGCTTTTTTTTGAAAGACTTGTCAGCAGCAGATTCATATATAATTCTACAAAAATGACATTTGTTTTTGGCATTTTTTATTATTGGGGACAACACCCTAGCCTGTTTTCCAGGCAACATACTAATTGTCTTCTGTGAGGACTGTGTCTGTACAGGTTGTTTCTTCTTTGGTGTACCTTCAACAGTCTTGGGAGCTGCTGAAGGTTGGACCAAAGAAGATCCAACCTGTGTTGTCACAGTCCTGTATGTTGTCTGTGTTGGCAAAGACAATGATTTTGTTTTTCCCTTTTCACTTTTGATCTTGATCAGTACTTGTGCTCCGCACATGGAGTTGAGTCTTTTGCCCTACAAAGTACAATAATTAAAGATTATATAAAAAAATAATTGATATTGTAAAAACATGTGTTTCTAGGGGAGGGCTTGGAAGACTTAGACTATTTGATTCATGCTTGGTTTTTGAGTCTCTGTTTGAGTTTTGAACTTTAAAGTTTCTTTTGTTTCAGATAAAGAAAAAATTATTAGAAGATGTAACAAGTGAAACTGAAAATAATGTAGTTGTCAAATCTAGTTCACAATGCACTAGACATACTCTAAGATATGAGGAGGTTATGCCTATACGCCAAATAATTAGAGAGAAAGAATATCTGATGGGGAACAATCATCTTAAAGGCCACTTTAGTGTCAATGGTCGTGTAAAGTTGAGTGATGATTTGGTCAACTTTACAAGCCTTGCAGAAGACATAAGACAGAACTATATGAGGTCTTTTATCAGTACATCTAATGATGAAACCTCCTCACAACATGTTATTTATGTTTCAGAGAAAGAAAAAGAAGAAAGTCAAAAAATAGAAAATATGACAAAAAAAGAAATTCAACAACAAATATTTCTCAAATTAGAAGATTTGAATGACTCCCAGTTGTTGGAAGAAATGTATCAAAAGTCTGTTAAACATAAAAACAAAGAAGCATATATTGAATTTTATAACAGTCTGTTTGAAAATTAACATCTATGTGTCTGCCTGTGGAGCAAAAGCGAGACATAGGCATGGTTTTACTAACGGAAACATTAACATTGCATCAAAGTTTGTCATTTAATATTGATCTTTTTTTTTATGATTGAATTATTTGGACATTTTAGCCCATGCATTTCTGACAGTTGGAACAGTCAAGACATACTTGAGTGTATACCTCTTCTATTAGTAATCTTCTTATAGTTTTAGTCATTTTTTCAAGTGATAAAAATGAATGAGTTCCTAAAGAATGTGCCGAAGTTTTTAATAGCAACACTAAAAGCGCTTTAATTATGATAATGATTTTTATATCACTCCACAGGAACTTAATTACAAAAGAAAGTGATTCACATCTTCTTTATATATATGTCTTCATATGTTTTCTTTGAATATTAAAGCTATCTAGCCTTCATATAAACACATACATGATATTTTTAAACTCAACTTTGTATTGTTTTTGCTCTCCAATCAAATGAAATATTGATTATATGACCGGAAAATTCTTCTTTTTTGTACTAGTCATGTCAAATTTATTCTAACCTACCATTTCAAAAAGTGTCTTTGACCTTTTGCAGTAAGCCTGCTGTCTTCTTCTTTGATTGGATATGTAGCTATCCGGTATTGGCCCAGAGTGATGCTTTATTTTCTGGAGACAAATGAATTTTATTAATTACAAATAGAATAAAAAAGGTCCATAAATCAAAGTTCGTTTCAAAGCAAACTCCTTCAGGTTACCAGTAGTTTTAAAGCAGACACTTTAAAGATTACTTCAAGCAGATGCCTTACAGTATATTTTTTTTATCTAGGAGTAAATGTAAAAAAAAGTAATGTTTTGTGAAGTTTTGAGAAAGGAAATATATATACATGAGGTTTTATCAATTATATTGAAGATATATTATTATTATCAAAAGAAACAATATTAATGTATATTAAAGTTTTAATATGAACGACAAGACTTTTTATTGTTAATATCAGACAGTTATTCATTTCTGTTCTTTACCACATGAAAAAAGAAGTATAAAGTGAAAAGTACCCTTTTTGTAACTGGTGCACTCAAATTTTCATAAGAAATGCTAAGGTCTGCTTCCTCATATGTTGTTGACCCAATTTCCACTTCTGGTGCCCCATGAACACCAGTTCCAAAAATCTCCAATGGATCCTAATCAAAAAGTAATAATAATATAATTAGCACGAATTTCAGAAAACTTAACATAAAAATTAATTGATTTTTTTCAACATAAATGGAAGTCCTTAGTTTTAGGTCAACATCTCATGATTTCTTGACATTTTTTTTGTAACTTGTGTTTCCCAGTAGACTTGTCTTGCATAAAAAGACCATTGAATTATTACATAATGCAGTGTAGGGTCCTGTTGGCTCATGTTCTACATAATATATGAATTACTTGGTTTCGTTGAGTTCTTGGTTTTATAAGGTGATAGACATGGTATGTGAAATCTTATTAGAAGATACCCTTTCCATTTTCCACATTAATGATTGGTCCTTGATAGAAGTTATTTAATAATTTGTGGCTCATGTGTCTATGGTTGACTTATTCAGAATTGTCAAAACTTATAAAAGCTAGAATATTACCACACAAGCATAACCATGATCATCATCCTGTTCACTATCAGCAACAATTGGTGATGAAGAGAGCACCATATCTTGGGTTATATCAAATGACATATCTAAAGAACAAATGTATGCATATCAATTATTAATACAAATTATCTAGGTTATATATTTCTTTTTGTTCTTATGTCAGCATCAAATTATACATTGAATAACATATATGTTTGTTCTTTTGCCATGAACATTTATACCATGCATACTTGACTTTAAACTGGAAAATCTCTACAGATATGTGTGTTATTTGATCTGATATTAAGGGAACGTAAAAATTTTTACTCCATAGATATGGTTAATATTAAAGTTATTTGGTTATTAAACTGAGTCAATGTATATGTTGAAACAACTTGGCTATTTCTTATCAAAACACCTGCCTTGAGTAAACATTTATTATATAAGGGAGTTCCATTTGATTTTTATAGGGGGCTAGGATGAAATTTGAAAAAAGGCAGGACAGGAGTTTTGAGTAAAACAAAGGGCAGGATGAGACACTTTTCCAAAAATGTAAAATATAGTTAGGATAAACTAATAAAAAGAAAGGCAGGACCGAATAGAGTGAAAAATAAAAAGGTAGGACAGAGATTACAACTAAAAAAAATATAGGACAATATTTTTCATCCTAGCCTGCCCTGCCCCCCCCCCCCCCCCCCCCATAAATATCAAATTGTACCTCCCCAACACTGGGATACTGTTAGCAATATTTATAATGTCTAACTTTAATAGTACACTGTTTTGTTGTTCTGCTTTATTGTATTTTAATTGTAACTTTATATTGTCATATTATATACATGTATATGCACTTTGCCCCTTGAGGGTACCTCTTATGGAAATAAAAGGTTTTCTATTCTATTATTTTATTGAATCATATCAAACAAGTTTCAAGGATGAAATGTCATTGAATATTTTATTTCAATCATTTTATTTCACTTATTTTTATCATTGTATTTCAATTTATTTCCTTTCTTGTAGCCCAATTTCGGGTCTTATCCGGATTCGGTCCCGTTATTTATGTTATCAGTAATGGCTCCGGTGATGTTCTCCCCAATGTCAGATCTATGTAAAACAGATATTCAACACAGTTTGGTGTTATATTTTTATATAAGCACATGTATTTAGGTGAGAATTTTGTTCAATCAATATGTTTGAGGCTGTAGGTAAAAAAATCCACGGTGCACCTTTTTGAAACCACGGTAAACCTACCTTATATTTTTGTTCTCTGTCCGAATTTTTCTTTTCAAAAATGCGCGGATGTAAAACTTTACCCGCCGAGCCCGTTTTTGGTGACGATGATCACATTTGTTACCCGATTGGGCGATAATTGTCCAATCAGGATACATCGATTGTTGCCAAATTTGGCTACATTTCCCGATTTGGAGTATTTTCCCGATGGGGAAACATTGCCTAGCATGTCGTTCTCAAAGATGCCGTAGAAAAAATTATAGGTGGCGCTGTTTGTAGGCGTAAACATTTTACATACGGGTTCTTTTTTTGTCGACAAATTGACCTCTATCTGTCAGATTCAGGCGTTTGCCTTCCAACTGACTATTGATACTTTACAACAAGAAGTAGTTCATAATCATAGAACAGCTGCTCGGAGATTTTATTTCTTTTTATGAATTTGTACACGCTTTGTTTTTATTTTCATTTTCATTGAGTGCCGTTGTTTTGCCGTTTATATAATGATTTGAGAGAATTTTTTTACAGTATTTATACCAATTACCTAATAAAAAAACGAGAATAAATATTTTACTATTTTATAGATGGTTAAGAATCCTTTATGCATTTCACTTGACAAAGATAAAACAAAGTCGCCCTTAAAGCTAGTATAGCAATTGGTATATTATTTTCACTTTATTTTAAGACAAGAAAGATAAAAAAAAAATATATTCCAAGGTTAAAAGTTGTATTTGTAAATAATCTTGTATTAAAAACATCGTTTATATGACGATCTTAGAGCATATTTAACTTCCGTAAAATTACTTATACATCGTTTTCATAATTACGGCTACATTGACGCGGGAAAAATTATGGACGGCGGGAAAGCGCAGTTCTACAGATAGGCACAAGTTTTGCAACGTCACAGATAAGAAACGTCAAGATGCTTTTGGCGCGACAAAGCAAGAAAGAAACTCGGCAGCAAGAGGGTTAAGTAAAATATAATTATAACTTGACGTCGTTGAACTTAAAAATGATGATCGATGAAAAATCTGCTGATTCATATCGTATCATTCTAATGTTCTGACTTACTATGCTCGAGGGGAGGGGGGGGGGGGGGGGTAGGACCTTAATCGGGACTCCGGGATCGGGTGTCTTTAAGCTCGTGATTTCGGAATATCGGGATTTACTTTTTTTAAATCACAGGAGTTTTAAATCCTATCAATAAGGGGTTAAAAATATACTCTTCGAGTGAAGCTCTGCTGTGATAGTCGACTTTGGTTTATTTTTAACCCCTTATTGATAGGATAAGAGAGCTCTTCGAGTGAAGCTATACTGTGATAGTCGACTTTGGTATATTTTTAACCCCTTATTGATAGGATTTTAAACTCCTGTGATTTAAATTCGGGACCTCGTGATTTCGTGTTTTTAAACCCGGGATTTCGGGATCAGGACCCTCCTACCCCTCTCTATGTTGATGCTTTGTGAAAAATAAAGAAATCTGACTTACCGGTATGCTTCCATTATATTTGCCATTGTTAGAGTCATGTCCAAAGCAGAATATTAATGAAACACATGCAATAATTCCTTTTCAATACTTTGTGCAAGAGAACGCCATGTTTACTGCACTGTGACAAAATTTCAAATGACGTAATGTGGCCTGTGACGTCAAGTGTGATTCGCCGTGATTCGACGCGAAAAAGAAGTTCGTTTGTTATTTTCTCTATTATTGCAGTAATTTTTATTTTTTTTAAATTACCGATAAACAGAATAAAGGACTTTTTGTTTTTGATACTGACTTTATCACAGAAAATATCAGGCTCGCCCTTCGGGCTCACCTGATATTTTACTGTGATAAAGTCAGTATCAAAAACAAAAAGTCCTTTATTCTATATATAAAGAACATTGATTAAACTTGTTTGTATAGCTTTACCATGTAGTTAGTTCACGTAACAATAATCATTCATAATAACTTTAACCATAAGAAGTTGTAATAGTGACTAAATATTGTCATTATTCTCCATGTTTTATTTTCCTGCTAACTTCCCGATTTAATTTTGGAATTACATTGGATCCCAAAAATAACTTTCACATGTGGTAGGTGTGATGAAAGAACAAATGAGCAATGCATGCAAAAATTTCAACCAAGTCGGACATACAGTATATCCAGTATATCAATGATCACATTCGAGAAATTGTTGGTGTGACGTCTCGCGCGAACAATGAACAAGCTATTGTCCTCATTGTCAGAAAATAAGTGTTAACTATTTATATATATACATAAATTTAAGGGGGATAAAACTAAAATTGTATGTGCGTTAAAATGCAATGAACATTGTCCTTTATTTTTTCTAATAATCGAAGGATAGACAGAACTTTAAGGCGAAGTGCACGTAATATAACTACACAACATATTTTTTCTTTAATTTTACATGTGGATTTTGCTTGTAAAAATACATCAGAATATAAAAATAAAAAAGGGGGTAACTATTTTCGTTTTTCAGATACAAGCTGTTGAAATTAACAACAAAATACGCCAGAAATACAAAGGATATATAGGGAAAATCATAAAAACGGCAGATATTTTTACTTTATCATGATTTTCTAATTCGTTAGTCAACAGATTTTTTTTTAATTTGAAATGCGATTCAAAAATAAACGACGAATCCAGTGGTGCAAAGAAAGTCATTAGCAACCGTGCTTGTTTTCAAGCTATATTCTCTCGAAGTTTGATTTTAGCGTAAAATTATAAAATTTTCGGCGACGTTATTGATGTCTTCTGTAACGTCACCCCAAACTCTACTCTTTAACGCTATTATTCCCATTGTACCGTACAGTATTTTCATACAAATCGTGAGTGTTTGTTACATATTTCCCTAAGTATTGGAATTGCTTAACAATAAAAGCCTTATCGGTTGACATGGTTGATAATGATACAAACTGAAAAATGTTTATTAATGTTTCTGCTGCCAAAAGAAATGCAAATTGGCAAATAATTATACTGCAAGTGAAAGAAAGTTACTGTATAGACTTTAGCTCCATCTTTTCTTGATTAGACAGGTTTCCACATGTTTTTTTGAAATATTTGTATTGGTCTAATTATTTTAAATCAAATATCGAGAATTCATGCATCTACAATCTGTCGATTACTGTAATTTGGCATTGCACAAGGTCATGTTTTTCTCTGACTGTTTATGACGTCTTTACACTAAATCCATTGGATGTTGGATTTGTACGGATTGATAGTTTAGTCTTAGATGCATGATTTTTTATTAGTTGTTAGTGGCTTTGAACTTGCTGTCAGATAACTGCGAGTACTCTCAGATTTGTTCCTACTGTCTTTTTGTTGGCGGGATGTATAAGTACCCGGCCACGTCTACTTGTCTTTTTGTCCATCTGATGAGTTAATCCTATTTCAACTGATTTTTATAGTTCGTTCTTATGTTGTACTGTTATACCACTGTCCCAGGTTAGGGGGAGGGTTGGGATACCGCTAACATGTTAAATTTCCACACATAAGACAAATAAAAAAAAAGAAATCTGCAAATGCATATTATCTTGAGAATTGCTGTAATAAAGTAAAATAAGAACCTGTATATATGAGTTTTGCAAAATAAAACAGATCGGATTTTTTTTATATAACTTCCCGTTGCATAACTGCCTGTGTTATGCCTTGGCATTGTGTATATTATAATGCTAGTCTACAGCCCTATTGTAACAGTAAGTGTAATTATTTTAAAGCTCTGTGTATTATAGTTATATGCTGTAAATGTGTTGCCACAGTGCTGGTTTCATGATATAAATGTACGCCGTCATGTAATGCTATACGAATACCAAGGGCGATGTTATTAGAATTTAATCATCCAGTAAGATGCTAAAAAATGTTTCTAGTGTAAATTCATTAGAATATATCCAGTATTGTGTAAGGAGACCACTTCTAAGCAAAGGTCGAAGCTCATAAACTCGGCAATAAAATCAGGACCTCTAGAAAGGTCCGAGAGCCGACAACATTGCTTCGGAAGTTGGCAAGGAGACTGTTCATAATGTAATGCTATACTAAAATTGAGAATGGAAATGGGGAATGTGTCAAAGAGACAACAACCCGACCAAATAAAAAACAACAGCAGAGGGTCACCAACAGGTCTTCAATGTAGCGAGAAATTCCCGCACCCGGAGGCGTCCTTCAGCTGGCCATTAAACAAATATATACTAGTCCAGTGATAATGAACGCCATACTAATTTCCAAATTGTACACAAGAAACTAAAATTAAAATAATACAAGTAAAATAGTATACATTGCGTATTGTGCCTGTATATAATGCAAATAAATTGGGTTTTTTAATGTGATATAAAAAAAAAAAGGAGATGTGGTATCATTGCAAATTAGAAAACTATTTCCCACAATATAAGGTAGATCTAGCTGGTGTATATTTTTCTGCGCGTCTTTCTGGTCATGTTGCAAAAATACTAATAAGTTTTACAAATATAGTTTACAAAGTATCATTCAATATACAACAAAATACCTGCAATATGAAATTTAAAGATTGAACTATCAATATATTTTTTTCAAGAAAATTGGGCCCATGAACCCCCCCCCCCCCTTTTTTTTTTTTTTGGTATCTATTTCATTAGTATTAATTAACGAAATTATCTCTTCGAATTTTAGACCATTATATCGTATAATGTTTCTTCAATAAGTAAAACTTTAGTTTCCCCTATAGTAACAAAACAAAATACCCTAAATGTGGTTAATTTCAATGTATTGTTACGGAAAAAATAATGTCCGCAATATCCCGTTTTTATATTGAAATTGAAATTAATTTGAAGCTTACGAAACACTTATTGCCGAAAATTTTGATACCCCAGCTGTCTTATTGAGTGAAGTGGATATTAGCAATTATAAAAGGCAACCATAAGGTCATCAACCATGAGAAAAATCCCTAACGTTAAGTCGGTTATACAAGACCCCGAAATAGTAACATCATTTTCTTCGCCCTCTACCTTCTTCCCTATTCTTTATAATCTATAAATATATAATACAAGTAATCTTCAAAATTGAGACTTGAGAAGAAAACAATACATCAAAATTGTATTCCCTACTTCTAAATGATACACAAAAGAACAACACACTTATGCAAATTTCGCTATCCTTTCGAAACTGCAATTTGATCATGAAAAAACCCTGCATATTCTATATGTATCATGTAGGTGTAGTTGCAGTTTCAACCATGGTTCTAAATTTAAATTTTACTTTCCCAAAAAATTGCGGACGGAATAGAAGACATCTGTTTATTTTCTGATCTTTGAGAACTGAAATTTGGATGAGAAAGATGATTTACTTATTCTGAGATAATTGTCACAGTGCTAAATTCTTATGCTGTGTTCACACGTAATTCGAATTCGATTCGCATTAACTAATTCGAACGTTAAATTCGCATTCAAAACGTTTAACGTCATAACGTCAATTCTAATTCGAATTGGAATGCGCGTCAAATTCACTTTACTGTCCTAACGACGTTAACTTTTAATTCGGATTAACATAAACGTATTTCTAATGCGAATTAGTTAATTCGAATTAGCCAATTCGAATTAAAAAAGAAGAGTGTGTGAACGCGATTAGCGAATTCGATTCGCATTCGATTCGAGTTCAGTTCGAATTAAAGGTACGTGTGAACGAGGCATGATTAGTTTCTGTGTAAATGTTTTGTAGACAGAATCTGATTTTTTTGTTCGTTTTTTTTCTGTAAGTGTAAGCTGTAGCCTTCCATTTTCATTTATACATGTTAGAAATGTTTCATTTGTGGTCGATTACCCTTATGTTTTGTTTATACTTTTCATACAAATATAAATTATCCTAAAATTTTCGATTGCTTAAAAACTGGACATTCAAACGCCTTTCTAGTCCAAAACAGATATTTACATGCAATTTACCGGCGGTATTTATTTAACTTTAAGATTACGATACACTGACTCTGTGAATTATTCTATTCAAATAATATTTTGGGGTCAATTCTGGTTTTATTTTAACGAGTATGATACGACTTGAAGCAGAAGTGTACCTTGTTTATTCGTTTATTTTTAATTCCTGTTGAAATAAATACGAGTGGTATTATGTACACGCTCTAGTCCAAATAATTATGACGTCTTGAAAGGCTATTATAATTTTTTTCTTTGACGCCTTACTTCCGAAAAGAAAAAAATTGTAATAGCCTTTCAAGACGTCATAATTATTTGGGCTAGTACACGCTCCTGCGTGAGGCTAAAACAAAAACTGTTTACAGTTGCAGACTAACACACAATAGATACTAAGATTTCTGATTGGAGTCTGGTATTTTCTTTGAAATTTTGAGATAGCACAGGAGTACTTGTCTGGGTTCATGAAAGACCGCATAAAGTCATTGAAATTATGATTTTTATTTCATGTGTGCCCATTTCCCGTTCTTGGTGTAGGGAGATAACTTGCGTAACTAACGACGCACGTTTTGTATCCCGAATTCCGCTAGAGGCATGAAATTACGTACACTTTAACAGTACGCATATTTTAACGCATGTTTTTTACGACGAGTGCCTTGGAAACGGTCGCTCTCAGGGGTCTTCTCAAAAATAGCTTTGACGACCTTGGAACGCGGGCGTGTATGAAAGCACCCTTTAAGATGTAAATAATCAGACAGTTGATTGCCGCCGCTTAACTGGAAGAAGAAGAAGAAGACGTTGTTTAATTTTAAGGGATTTTAACTCCTACATTATTATTTTTTAAAATATATTCCTGCATAACACATGCAATGGCAGTACCTTTCCAATTACTATTTATGTGTAGCGTCTAAATTAAAATTGTAACACTTTTTAGTGACTGGAAAGTGTAGAAATATTCATCAGATGAGAAAATGCCGAAGACACATGGAAACAGCACCAGATCATTATGTAAATTGAGATTTGGATAGTTCCACTTCAAGGTAAAAATATTGTAACACTGTAGTTAATTAGTAAAGATACTATTACGTGTATTTCTGTATTGGCCTTGTTATTGGTCCTCGGCCAGCTGTATTTGCAAGCCTTGGACCAATAACAAGGCCAATACAGAAATACTTACATAATAATATCATATTCTGTAGCGCAAAAGGACATTTTGGATCCTTCATCGATCCCTTCTCTTTTGACTGTTTGACACCGATATTTTTTTTTTAAACAGGCTATACATGTTCACAACTTGCCAGTTTAGGTTCAAATTAACAAATAAATAAGATACTATCCATAAAGATTATACGTAGAACTTCTACAGAAATTTGGCCCATGAAAGGTTTCAGCCGCAGTGATTTTCTACAGTGGCGAGTATTTTGAGACAACCCCCCACTTTGTATTTTTCGTGATACTGAAAACATTTGGCTGTCTTAAATATCGAAATCTATGTTTTCTTATGTAATAACTCTACCTTCATCGTTGTATACTCGAAACAATGTCTGTTATGCATGTATATGGTCGTATTCATCAATGTAGTATGCTGCTCCGCAATGGCGACCTTGAAATTCCTCTTGTCCGATAATGGCGCCATATTAGAAAGAAGCAACTCGCGCCAAACAAAATTACCGTATTTCACCAAATTAATCAAAATTTCACTTTTTGATAACAAACAGTAATACGATAACCACATTTATATTCAGCTATCGTTCATTGATATAATTACACACAATATTTTATTAAAGCCACCCATAAAGAAGTAACAATTAAGTAATTAATGGAGTGAAATGAAATCAGACCTCATGGGGTAGAGGGGTCAAACAAAAGCTCCTAACTTTTTTAAAAGCCAGGTGACCCCCATTTTATTTTACCTTAAAATGCTCAAAAAGTTCATAGCTTTGACATATCCGTTTTTAAAAAAACCTACCGGGGAAATTTTCCGAAAAATAGATTATACCAATATTTGTTGCCTTAAACTAAAATTAGAAAATGCAAAATTTACACATAAATTTAAAAATAAAAGGATTTTCAAGTCAAAAACAACCATGGTTAACGTTTACATTTTAAAGTCTAATGTTTTTTCACATAATAACCATACTGACTTGGTTTGAAAAGTCTTTGAATTTGATGTAACCTTTATTGTTGAAAGGGTGGACATGTTTGGAAAAAGGGTCAAAATCGCAGATTTTGCGAAAATTTGAGGGGAAAACGAGCCTTGTGACCTGATACGATGCTTTTTTCCGCAATTCGCTTTTTGTCCGCTTTTGCTTTTTGTCCGATAATTTTGCTTTTTGTCCGTTGCTTTTTGTCCGTTTTGCTCTTTGTCCGATAATTTTTTGTCCGACACTTTTTCTTTTTGTCCGTTGCTTTTTGTCCGTTTTGCTCTTTGTCCGATAATTTTGCTTTTTGTCCGACACTTTTGCTTTTTGTCCGTCGCTTTTGGTCCGTTTTGCTTTCTGTCCGATACTTTTGCTTTTTGTCCGACACTTTTGCTTTTTGTCCGTTGCTTTTTGTCCGTTTTGCTTTTTGTCCGCTAATTTTGCTTTAAGTCCGGTATAAAAACTCTAGTCAAATTTAAACTAAAAAATGCTAATGTATCTTAGAATTTAAATATCAGGGTCAGCAACCCCAAAACGCGTTGTCTATTGTAACTGAAAATCTTGGACAGATAGATCTTGACATGATAAATATTTTTATCCCAGACTCTAAATGCTAAAGTTTAAGATATATAAGCAAAAATCTACATTTTACCACAATGTTCTATTTTTAGACATGGCGACCATCTTGGTTATTGGGCAGGGTAATTGGATACTTTTTTGAAACTAGATACCCTAAGGATAATTGTGGCCAAATTTGCTTTAAATTTGTCATTAGTTTAAGATTTTCTGAAAATTAGCGACGACGAAGGATGCCAAGTGATGAGAAAAGCCCACTTAACCCTCTGGTCCAGGTGAGCTAAAAGGGCAAAACGGACAAAAAGCAACGGACAAAGAGCAAAAGTGTCGGACAAAAAGCAAAATTATCGGACAAAAAGCAAAACGGACGAAAAGTAACGGACAAAAAGCAAAAGTGTCGGACAAAAAGCAAAATTATCGGACAAAAAGCAAAAGCGGACAAAAAGCAGATTGCAGACAAAAAGCACCGTATCAGTGACCCCCTTTTTTCTTTGCTTTTTTGGATTCAGCATAAAAAGATCTACAAAATATGTGAAAATAAAAAAATTCTACCGGGGGTCCTTATTGGGGTGATCATGAGCCACCTTAAAGTGTTGTCTCCCGAAAATCACAGCACAACTTTTTTTTTTAAATCTGCAATAAATTAGAACAGAACCAAGTTTTGCGTTGGATCAAAACTAAGCTGTATCTTTGAAAGGAAGATGTTTTATAATATTATTGTTACTGGACGGGTGGTGTATATAAGTAAAAGTATCTATAAAAGGTTACCTGTATTTGGTTCCGGACTAGGTAATTACTGGTGGGGCAGCTGACAAAACGGTCAAGACAATAGTAGCGTAGCAGGCAAACGGCTCAGGTACTAGTTTAGATAAAGTAGCTCAGAAACTCATTATTAACATTGACTTATGTTTTACATGTTCAACAAATAACAATATGTATTTAAGCTTTACAATTTATTATATTCAAAATTTCCAATTCTTTTACAAGTATAACTCATATAAAACCTACAAGAGCACTTAAAATATACAGGACCCCCTTTTTGGAACAACATCGTAGTAAACGTAGTAAAACATATAGGTCAATCATGGTTTGGTCTATTTGTTCAACGAGGATGCATACAATATCAAAGGTACGTGTATTTTACGGGTTGCATCGACTCCGGCGCATTTGGGTTTGCTCTGGTAATTTCCTCGGTATCAGGAGTGAACGCCCTGTTAGAGGTCGGAAGTCTCCTTAAAGATTGTTGTTCACTCGCTTTTCATGATACTTTTGTCCCATCAGTCTCGTACTCCTATAGTGATGGTGGGCAAATTACGTTGTACAGATTGGATGCTGATCTCAGGTCAATAGGGGGTGTTGCTAAACTGCGGAAACGGAAAACGGAACGGAAACGGAAACGGAAAGAAATTTTTATATAGACGGAATTTAAGGGGGCAAAATAAAGAACTATGAGAATCAATACATCTTGTCTTGATGGTATTTTTTGCTATTAAAAGTTTCTATCTATAATTTATTATATATTTCAATATAACAGGCGAACATGCAAGTGAGAAAAATCGTCATATAAGGTCGATAACTCCTATAAGAAATTATTTGACCGTTTTGACGTGAATGGACATTAGGTAGAGCTCACATTCTAATAAAATTGAGAATGAAAACGGGGAATATGCCAAAGAGACACCAACCGACCATAGAGCAGACAACATCCGAAAGCAACCAATGGGTCTTCAACACAGTGAGAAAATCCCGCAACCGGAGGTGGTATCAGCTGGTCCCTAAATAAAATTATGTACTAGTTCAGTGAAAATGGACTTCACACTAAACTCGAAAACATATACATAAGATTAAATTAAAAAAAATATACAAGACTAACAAAAGCCAAAGGTTCCTGACTTTGGACAGGCGCAAAAATTCGGCGGGGTTAAACATGTTTTGTGATATTCCTACACCTCTAGCCAACGTAGAATAAAGAAACACATATGAAGCAATACACACGTCAAAACTAATTTTAAAAGAAGTTCGAGTCCGATGTAAGATTAGACATGTTTTTCACATCGGGTTTTCGTTATTCTTTGCGTTTTTTAATATAGACAGCTTTTTCAACTGATTTTTATAGTTCGTTCTTATGTTGTTCTGTTATATCACTGTCCAGGTTAGTGGGAGGGTTGGGATCCCGCTAACATGATTAACATGTGTCCCAAGTCAGGAGCCTGTAATTCAGTGGTTGTCTTTTGTTTATGTTTTACATAATTGTGTTTCGTTCAATTTTTTTTTTTATATAAATAAGGCCGTTAGTTTTCTCGTTTGAATTGTTTTTTTACATTGTCATTTCGGGGTCTTGTATAGCTGACTATGCAGTATGGGCTTTGCTCATTGTTGAAGTTCGTACGGTGACCTATAGTTGTTAATTTCTGTGTCATTTTGGTCTCTTGTGGAGAGTTGTCTCATTGGCAATATCCTACAACATCTTCTTTTTTATAGCACTTTCTTTTTATCCTATGTTTTAATTACCAGGCAGAAGCTAGCGAACAATAGCTAGCGAACAATAAGCCAGCGAACAATAAGGCGATATATCGAGAAACCAAAAAACAGAATAAGACAACAACGGCCGTTAAATAAAAAAATATTCAAAATACAGAAAATCAGTTAAAACATAGCAATTTTAACTCAATTTTGAAATGGTTTTTATCCAATCCATTGATTTAACAAGTCGCATAACTTTTTAGGCTAATATTCAGTACCACAATAACTCTGCATCTATCAACGGATTATTTGTAGTTGTAGGGCCACCAATGCACCCACTTCAATTAAGAACGTATGTAAAAGTAGTCCTACCCTGTAAAATATAGCACCTTTCATGTCATTGTTTAATCTAGAGCTCAAAATTTGAAAAAAATGTCAAAAAATTAGGGGGGTCGGCCTATTCCAGGGCTTCTAGAGAAAAATAATGAGGGGTGTAACGGGGACTGACTATATACGTCTTGTAGAAGAGAAACAGGCGCTTCTTTTGCGCTAGGTATCTAAGGGCGCTATGTTCAAAAATCTGAAACTAGAGCTCAAAATTTGAAAAAAATGTCAAAAAATTAGGGGGGTCGGCCTATTCTAGGACTTCTAGAGAAAAAAAATGAGGGGTGTCACGGGGTATGACTATATATATAGGTCTTGTAGAGGAGAAACAGGCGCTTCTTTTGCGCTAGGTATCGAAGGGCGCTATGTTCAAAAATCTGAAACTAGAGCTCAAAATTCGAAAAAAATGTCAAAAAAATGGGGGTAGGATCGGCCTATTCCAGGAGTTCTAGAGAAAAATAATGAGGGGTGTCACGGGGAATGACTATATATGTCTTGTAGAGCAGAAACAGGCGCGTCTTTTGCGCTAGGTATCTAAGGGCGCTATGTTCAAAAGTCTGAAACTAGAGCTCAAAATTTGAAAAAAATGTCAAAAAATTAGGGGGTCGGCCTATTCTAGGACTTCTAGAGAAAAATAATGAGGGGTGTCACGGGGTATGACTATATAGGTCTTGTAGAGGAGAAACAGGCGCTTCTTTTGCGCTAGGTATCGAAGGGCGCTATGTTCAAAAATCTGAAACTAAAGCTCAAAATTCGAAAAAAATGTCAAAAAAATGGTGGTAGGGTCGGCCTATTCCAGGAGTTCTAGAGAAAAATAATGGGGGGGGGGGGTGTCACGGGATATGACTATAAAGGTCTTGTAGATGAGAAACAGGCGCTTCTTTTGCGCTAGGTATCGAAGGGTGCTATGTTCAAAAATCTGAAACAAGCGCTCGAAATTTGAAAAAAATGTCAAAAATTAGGGGGGTCGGCCTATTCCAGGACTTCTAGAGAAAAATAATGAGGGGTGTCACGGGGAATGACTATATAGGTCTTGTAGAGGACAAACAGGCGCTTCTTTTGCACTAGGTATCAAAGGGCGCTATGTTCAAAATCTGAAACTAGAGCTCAAAATTTGAAAAAAATGTCAAAAAATTAGGGGGGTCGGCCTATTCTAGGACTTCTAGAGAAAAATAATGAGGGGTGTCACGGGGTATGACTATAAATGTCTTGTAGAGGAGAAACAGGCGCTTCTTTTGCGCTAGGTATCGAAGGGCGCTATGTTCAAAAATCTGAAACTAGAGCTCAAAATTCGAAAAAAATGTCAAAAAAATGGGGGTAGGGTCGGCCTATTCCAGGAGTTCTAGAGAAAAATAATTGGGGGTGTCACGGGATATGACTATATAGGTCTTGTAGAGGGGAAACAGGCGCTTCTTTTGCGCTAGGTATCGAAGGGCGCTATGTTCAAAAATCTGAAACTAGCGCTCAAAATTTGAAAAAAATGTCAAAAAATTAGGGGGGTTGGCCTATTCCAGGGCTTCTAGAGAAAAATAATGAGGGGTGTCACGGGGTATGACTATATAGGTCTTGCAGAGGAGAAACAGGCGCTTCTTTTGCGCTAGGTATCGGAGGGTGCTATGTTCAAAAATCTGAAACTAGAGCTCAAAATTCGAAAAAAATGTCAAAAAAATGGGGGGTAGGGTCGGCCTATTCCAGGAGTTCTAGAGAAAAATAATGGGTGGTGTCACGGGATATGACTATATAGGTCCTGTAGAGGGGAAACAGGCGCTTCTTTTGCGCTAGGTATCGAAGGGCGCTATGTTAAAAAATCTGAAACTAGCGCTCAAAATTTGAAAAAACTGTCAAAAAATTAGGGGGGTTGGCCTATTCCAGGGCTTCTAGAGAAAAATAATGAGGGGTGTCACGGGGTATGACTATATATGTCTTGTAGAGGAGAAACAGGCGCTTCTTTTGCGCTAGGTATCGAAGGGTACTATGTTCAAAAATTTGAAACTAGCGCTCAAAATTTGAAAAAAATGTCAAAAAATTAGGGGGATCGGCCTATTCCAGGAGTTCTAGAAAAAAATAATGAGGGGTGTCACGGGAATGACTATATAGGTCTTGTAGAGGAGAAACAGGCGCTTCTTTTCCGCTAGGTATCTAAGGGCGCTATGTTCAAAAATCTGAAACTAGAGCTCAAAATTTGAAAAAAATGTCAAAAAATTAGGGGGGTCGGCCTATTCTAGGACTTCTAGAGAAAAATAATGAGGGGTGTCACGGGGTATGACTATATAGGTCTTGTAGAGGAAAATCAGGCGCTTCTTTTGCGCTAGGTATTGAAGGGCGCTATGTTCAAAAATCTGAAACTAGAGCTCAAAATTTGAAAAAAATGTCAAAAAATTAGGGGGGATCGGCCTATTCTAGGACTTCTAGAGAAAAATAATGAGGGGTGTCACGGGAAATAACTATATAGGTCTTGTAGATGAGAAACAGGCGTTTCTTTTGCGCTAGGTATCGAAGGGCGCCATGTTCAAAAATCTGAAATTAGAGCTCAAAATTTGAAAAAAATGTCAAAAAAATGGGGGTAGGGTCGGCCTATTCCAGGAGTTCTAGAGAAAAATAATTGGGGGTGTCACGGAATATGACTATATAGGTCTTGTAGAGGAGAATCAGGCGCTTCTTTTGCGCTAGGTATTGAAGGGCGCTATGTTCAAAAATCGGAAACTAAAGCTCAAAATTTGAAAAAAATGTCAAAAAAATGGGGGTAGGGTCGGCCTATTCTAGGACTTCTAGAGAAAAATAATGAGGGGTGTCACGGGAAATGACTATATAGGTCTTGCAGAGGAGAAACAGGCGCTTCTTTTGCGCTAGGTATCGGAGGGTGCTATGTTCAAAAATCTGAAATTAGAGCTCAAAATTTGAAAAAAATGTCAAAAAAATGGGGGTAGGGTCGGCCTATTCCAGGAGTTCTAGAGAAAAATAATGGGGGGTGTTACGGGATATGACTATATAGGTCTTGTAGAGGGGAAACAGGCGTTTCTTTTGCAGTAGGTATCGAAGGGCGCTATGTTCAAAAATCTGAAACTAGAGCTCAAAATTTGAAAAAAATGTCAAAAAAATGGGGGTAGGGTCGGCCTATTCCAGGAGTTCTAGAGAAAAATAATGGGGGGTGTCACGGAATATGACTTTATATGTCTTGTAGAGGAAAAACAGACGCTTCTTTTGCGCTAGGTATCGAAGGGCGCTATGTTCAGAAATCTGAAACTAGACCTCAAAATTTGAAAAAATGTCAAAAATTTAGGGGGGTCAGCCAGCAGCGGCAAAACAAAAAAAAACTCATCATAAATACCAGACGCGCGTTTCGTCTACAAAAGACCCATTAGTGACGCTTGAATCAAAATAATGGTTGAAAGGCCAAAATAAAGGACGAAGTTGAAGATCATTGAGAACCAAACATTCCTAGCAGTTTTGCCAAATACAGGTAAGACAGTGCATTCCTGGTGTAGAAAAACCTTAGTTTTTTTCAAAAATTCAAAGCGGTGTTAATTTATAAGATTATATTAACGATAAGCCAAGTCAACACAAGTGCCGACTACTGGGTTGGTGATACCCTCGGGGAAATAAATCTCTACCAGCAGTGGCATCGACTCAGTGGTTGCATTTTAAGTTTTAACTCATCATATATACCAGTAATTTAATTTTATATTTACGCCAAACGCGCGTTTCGTCTACAATATATCAGTGAATGTCCTGTGAAGGGAAAACAGGCGCATCGTTTGCGTAAGACTTCAAAAGGTGCTATGTTCAATTTTGTCGAAAGGAACTTAAAAAATTTAACGAAAAACTCAACTGTCAGACAAGAACGCGAAAAACCAAAAAAAAAATCATATCAGAGTCAGTAAAAACTAATTTTCTAAATCTTGTCATATAAAGTCATAATTTCCCCATCCGATTAACATGATAAAAGAGTTTGTAAAATGTGTTATGTAAATATTGATAAAAAGAATGCTGATTACTAGCTGATTTTCTTTTTCAAGGGTATGTCGAAAAGAAAACGACGAAGATGAAAGAACTTTAGTGCGAATGCCAGCTGGTATATAACCTAAAGTTCTATATACACTTACAGACTTAATAGACAGTCTACTTTTTATTCTTTCAACAGTTTTTTCATATCAGAGGTTTTGTACCATATAACCAAAATCAGCAAAGAGTACTGCATTGTTAAAAAAGTATGATAGTAAAACTACATACAGACCAGTGAACTTTATCAATGACAATACAAGCGCCACAACCTTGAAGACGGTATAAGTACCCTCGTCCACGTGCGGGTGTTGTCTGATAAAAATAGATGTATACACATGGAAAAAAGTATTTTGTAAAATGTGTTATGTAAATACTGATAAAAAAATGCTGATTACTTGCTGATTTTCTTTTTCAAGGGTATGTCGAAAAGAAAACGACGAAGATGAAAGAACTTTAGTGCGAATACCAGCTGGTATATAACCAAATTGGAATTGAAATTAAAAAAAAACACTCTTTATTTTTTTCTGATATAATTTGTTAAAATAGAACTAGTTAAAACACTATTTAAATATCACCTGAGTTTGATCAATAATTATCGACTCGATAAGTTCTTATCTGCACATGTAGCTCCTGTACCCGTACACAGCAAAACATGTGTTTTATCCTCATTGTTTTCAACACTTTAAATAACCAAGTTTATAAAGTTATGTGATTGACACCTTGAAATAGGTCCTCCACAACTCATAACAGCAGCAAGATAGCAGATTATCAGCATGAGAGAGGCAGGAATGTCGCTGTGTCAATTGCACGTATTGTCGGTCATCACTTTTCCACTATAAGTCGTTTAGAGAATAAAAATTAGGCAATACACGATATATAAGACTATCCGAGATCAAAAAGACCCCCTATGCCACCTGCTAGGGAAAATCAAGCATGATGAAGCTTAGTCAGAAAGAAAATCATTGCATACAATACAATCCTAAAAAGAGAGGGGTGGGCATACAGGAGCCTTTTAACAATAATTGTTCGAGATTGAATCATCCCTTCTAGTTATTGTGCGATAAGACCATTTCATGGACGTTTGCTTACGAACAGACACACAGTTATCCGTATCCAATGTAGTGCAGAGCTCGCCAAAATTGGAAATAAGCATCGTGGAGGAAGATCCATTGTTCAAATGGAATTCTGTTTATCTTTCTTGGTCCAATCATTGCCCGGATTTGAACCATATCAAGGATGTATGGGACACTATTGGGTGTAATTTGCACAAAAGGACACCCCAGTCCAAACACGTGATGAAATAAACAATGCCCTTCATCAGAAATGGTTGCTGCTACCTAAGCAACAAATTAGTCGATTTATGGCAGAAATCATAAGACGTTAAGTGGCGGCTGACCGTTTAAATGGAGACTGCGCACAAAGTACTATTTCTTTGGCGTATAACGATCAACCATGATGTGAACAATCATCTTAAGATTAATTTCGAAATGTCTGACATTCTAAACTACAGTAAAAGTTGTAAAATGCAGTTTTTTGTACAAAAAAACACCTCATTTTGTTTTTTAGAATTGTGGTTAGATAAATATTTTTTTTTTCAAACATTTTTTGTTCGTTAAAATGCCAATGTTTTCATAAAATATGTTTCAATATTATTTTACAAATATTTTATCATATTCCATCCAAAATAAAAGGATGATTATTCAAGTTTTAAAAAATCAATATTTTGCAATACTTTTTTCCATGTGTACATATAAAAAGAGAAACATTACCTTGCTTTTTAAGTAAAATATATTTAATATATTAGTTTGTAATATTTTCACGATTAAAACTAATGACCTGAATAATTTATTCATGATCATTTTAGTATTTTTGTTTAAATTCGAAGATAACTTTACGCCATTTTCCGATTTCAAACAAATACGCATTTTTTTCAACCATTTACCTTTATAGAGATGGAACTGAGTTGTCCTTTTGATCATTAAATGTATCGAGCACTATTCAATGTCTCTAGAATGACTTTGAAAGGCGCTAAAGACTCGTCTTAGAGATACTGGTACAACATTTTAACGTCCCCGAGGTTGTAACTCACGTGAAACGCAGTTATGTGAAGATTGGCAAATCCGCATTATTCATCTCCGTAATCGATTTGGAGAAACTCATGGAAGAAACAAAAATAGGCTATATGCGCAAACAGTTTGTAACTAGCTTCATCTAGGCAGCCTTAGAGCTCGTCGTTCGTTGAAGTGACCTATCCTTACGCAGAATCGAAGGATGTCGCGAGTTAAATGGAGAGGGTACAGATTCGATGACATAGACTAAAATGGAGTCAAATCCTTTTTACTGCTGAATCGAAATTCAACTTTACATTTATCGACGGCAGAGACATGGTCTGCCGCAGGTGCAAGGCATGCTTTTTGATGCGTGCGTACAGGAAACAAATTGGCTTTAGGGTGGCGAATTAATGGTATGGGATGGATAACCTACAAGGAACGCCCCGATCTGACAATTAGTGAAGGAAACCTAACTGCAAAAAGGTATAGGAACGAAATTCTGGGTCCACTAGCTATAGTTCTCCCGTTTCTCCGAAGGCATCGTTAAACTACATTTTTAACAGAAAACGCCCGTTGTAAACACATTTTAATGAGTTTTGGAGAATAATCGCATTCGAGTGTTGCCGTGGCCAGTAATGTCTTCAGATTATCGCCAATGGGACATCTTTGGGACGAACTTGGACGACTCACCAAAAAGAGCCCAAATCCATCGGAAACGGTCATCCAACTTGAATAACATTTTTCAGGGAAAATAACAACAGAAAGGGTCGTTGATAAAAAGGGACGATCAAGTGTAGTTTCTTCAGATACTGGAACATGAATGACCACAATATCACCCTCCTGAAATCTCTGAGGGCCATTTCGGATGCTGTACTGAAATGTTGGTTCATTCAAAAGCACGTATGAAACGGATATAAAATGGATGCAAAAAGAATATGATGAGCAATAAAAGAACGTGAGAAAAAATAATGAACAAGCTGGACAAGTATGACCACAAATGCAAACATGCAGAACCATTGATTTGTTAACTTCACGAAAATAAAACGGCAGCTGAGATCCAGGTGATGAATGTTTGGTAAGCAAAACAAGAAGAACAAGAAAGAGAAATTGAATAGATTCACGGAGTGAGATGTGTTGAGACAAACTAGAGTAGATATCGAAACCTTAAAAATTGAGGGTAATACGTTGCATCATACTCATACCTCTCGTAAATACCACACACATGGCGTTTACTATGTGCCGCACTCAATGTAATGTCACGTCACTTTGACATCTTTCTATGATTAATACATCTCTCACATAGTTAAGAAGTCCTTTATTTCTATTTTAAGGAAGGAAAAGTAATACAAAGCTTAAAGCCATTTGTTCCTGAAATGAACGAGCACTTACAAGACTTTAGAAGAATTTTGGATAAATAACTGGATAGTTTCGATATAAAAATTGAGGAATTTTAGATTCATACTCACAAAAAAAGTGATATTTATATAGGTCATCATGATAAAATTGCAGAAGATTGCTCGTATAAAAAGGTGGTGGAAGAGATTTAGCAAACAAATCAGTAAATGTTCGTTAAGATTAAGAAATCCGTCAAATTAGATTTTTTTAATTCAATCCTCACAATCATCTAGTTATAACTTACCCGTCAATACTATCGTGTTTTCAAGGTAGCCATGTTACTGCCTCTAATACACAAATACATATCATAAATTCACCTACAGACAATGTGTACCCGCAAGTCACTGCTCTCAATAGCACCGGCACGCCAATTAAATTGATACACGTCGACATCTCTTGTTTAATAGAATGCAGCATATATTCATAGTAGTTACTCTGATTTATCAGAGAAATCCGCTGAATCATTGGTTACTAGTAGTACCCTTTACATTCTCATAACCTTTACAGTCTTGGAGAATCATCAAGATTATAGAACTTCTAGAGATGTTTAAGCATAGTTATTTTAAGTGTATTTGGAAACAAGTTATTATGAGTTAAATTAATCATACCCCTTTCTACTTTTATTGTGCGAGTGATGCCTTGTAGCGCCATTAGCCTGCTCTTTTTTGGAAGCTAACAAGTTGTCGTTTACGTGCAAGTGGTATGGCTCTCTTTTAACACGTGATCAGTCGCGTATCCTTCCGACAGACTATTGTTGTTCCAGAAGACAATACTCGCAAATGGTGTGAAGGAAGAGCCGAAAATTTGGTCCCTGAAATTGTCTCGCAGAAACGGAGATGAAACCACGAACCTTTGTGTTTGAAAATAGAGGTTGTGACTCCATGTCTTATTGTTTGAACCAAGAAATAAATGACAGAGAATACCTTTCCATTCCTCCAAGAGATCATTTACACCACTCCAATTATACGATTATAGATGCGACACGAGGTATTCAGAAGTTCGGGAACCCTGTTTTTCTCATTGTTAAAATTCTGGAATTGGTAATCACGCGGAACTGAAACTGCAGTATAGTTAGTATGTCTGCATACAAGTTACACTTCACCTTATTATCTTTTATATTTCTTATAAGTTGCGGCCACATGTCCTAAGTCGATCTCTGTTTGGTGGTGTTTTTGTTGGTTAATGAGATCATCTAAAGTACCAATTACGCAAGTGCGAATCTATTTGGCTTTAAAGTATTTGTTCATCTTCCCCATCATGGTATGATCTCAGTGGTCGAGAAAAACTTGAGTTTCCTCAAATCTTGCGGGATCGATAGAGTAGACATCTATTTCAAGGTGTCAATCACATAACTTTATAAACTTGGTTATTTAAAGTGTTGAAAACAATGAAGATGAAACACATGTTTTGCTGTGTACGGGTACAGGAGCTGCATGTGCAGATAAGAACTTATCGAGTCGATAATTATTGATCAAACTCAGGTGAAATTTAAATAGTGTTTTTAACTAGTTCTATTTTAACAAATTATATCAGAAAAAAACAAAGAGTGTTTTTTTTAATTTCAATTCCAATTTGGTTATATACCAGCTGGCATTCGCACTAAAGTTCTTTCATCTTCGTCGTTTTCTTTTCGACATACCCTTGAAAAAGAAAATCAGCTAGTAATCAGCATTCTTTTTATCAGTATTTACATAACACATTCTACAAACTCTTTTATCATGTCATTCGGATGGGGAAATTATGACTTTATTCGACAAGAAATTGAAAATTAGTCTTTGCTAACTATGATATGTTTTTTTTTTTTTTGGTTTTCGCGTTCTTGTCTGACATCTGAGTTTTTCATTAATTTTTTTTTAGTTCCTTTCGACAAAATTGAACATAGCACCTTTTGAAGTCTTACGCAAACGATGCCCCTGTTTTCCCTTCACAGGACATTCACTGATATATTGTAGACGAAATGCGCGACTGGCGTAAATATAAAATTTAAATACTGGTATCTATGATGAATTAAAACTTAAAATGCAACCACTGAGTCGATGCCACTGCTGGTAGAGATTTATTTTCCCGAGGGTATCACCAGCCCAGTAGTCAGCACTTGTATTGACTTGGCTTACCATTGATATAACCTTATAAATTAACACCGCTTTGAATTTTTGAAAAAACTAAGGTTTTTCTACACCAGGAATAGACTGCCTTACCTGTATTTGGCAAAACTGCTAGAAATGTTATGTTGTCAATGCTCTTCAACTTCGTCCTTTATTTTGGCCTTTCAACCATTATTTTGATTCGAGCGTCACTGGTGAGTATTTTGTAGATGAAACGCGCGTCTGGTATTTATGATGAGTTTTTTTGTTATGCCGCTGCTGGCTGACCCCCCTAATTTTTTGACATTTTTTTTCGAATTTTGAGGTCTAGTTTCAGATTTTTGAACAAAGCACCCTTCGATACCTAGCGCAAAAGAAGCGCCTGTTTCTCCTCTACAAGACCTATATAGTCATTTCCCGTGACACCCCTCATTATTTTTCTCTAGAAGCCCTGGAATAGGCCGACCCCCCTAATTTTTGGACATTTTTTTCAAATTTTGAGCTCTAGTTTCAGATTTTTGAACATAGCGCCCTTTGATACCTAGCGCAAAAGAAGCGCCTGTTTATCCTCTACAAGACCTATATAGTCATTCCCCGTGACACCCCTCATTATTTTTCTCTAGAAGCCCTGGAATAGGCCGACCCCTTTAATTTTTTGACACTTGTTTTCAAATTTTGAGCGCTAGTTTGAGATTTTTGAACAAAGCGCCCTTCGATACCTAGCGCAAAAGAAGCGCCTGTTTCCCCTCTACAAGACATTTATAGTCATATCCCGTGACACCCCCATTATTTTTCTCTAGAACTCCTGGAATAGGCCGACCCTACCCCCATTTTTTTTACATTTTTTTCAAATTTTGAGCGCTAGTTTCAGATTTTTTTGAACATAGCGCCCTTCGATACCTAGCGCAAAAGAAGCGCCTGTTTATCCTCTACAAGACCTATATAGTCATTTGCCGTGACACCCCTCATTATTTTTCTCTAGAAGTCCTAGAATAGGCCGATCCCTCCTAATTTTTTGACATTTTTTTCAAATTTTGAGCTCTAGTTTCAGATTTTTGAACATAGCGCCCTTCAATACCTAGCGCAAAAGAAGCGCCTGATTTTCCTCTACAAAACCTATATAGTCATATCCCGTGACACCCCCATTATTTTTCTCTAGAACTCCTGGAATAGGCCGACCCTACCCCCATTTTTTTTACATTTTTTTCAAATTTTGAGCTCTAGTTTCAGATTTTTGAACATAGCGCCCTTCGATACCTAGCGCAAAAGAAGCGCCTGTTTCTCCTCTACAAGACATATATATAGTCATACCCCGTGACACCCCTCATTATTTTTCTCTAGAAGTCCTAGAATAGGCCGACCCCCTAATTTTTTGACATTTTTTCAAATTTTGAGCTCTAATTTCAGATTTTTGAACATGGCACCCTTCGATACCTAGCGCAAAAGAAGCGCCTGTTTCTCTTCTACAAGACCTATATAGTCATTTGCCGTGACACCCCTCATTATTTTTCTCTAGAAGCCCTGGAATAGGCCGACCCCTTTAATTTTTTGACATTTTTTTTCAAATTTTGAGCGCTAGTTTCAGATTTTTGAACATAGAGCCCTTCGATACCTAGTGAAAAGAAGCGCCTGTTTCCCCTCTACAAGACCTATATAGTCATATCCCTTGACACCCCCATTATTTTTCTCTAGAACTCCTGGAATAGGCCGACCCTACCCCCATTTTTTGACATTTTTTTCGAATTTTGAGCTCTAGTTTCATATTTTTGAACATAGCACCCTTCGATACCTAGCGGAAAAGAAGCGCCTGTTTCTCCTCTACAAGACATATATAGTCATACCCCGTGACACCCCTCATTATTTTTCTCTAGAAGTCCTAGAATAGGCTGACCCCCCTAATTTTTTGACATTTTTTTCAAATTTTGAGCTCTAGTTTCAGATTTTTGAACATAGCGCCCTTCGATACCTAGCACAAAAGAAGCGCCTGTTTCTCCTCTACAAGACATATATAGTCATACCCCGTGACACCCCTCATTATTTTTGTCTAGAAGTCCTAGAATAGGCTGACCCCCCTAATTTTTTGACATTTTTTTCAAATTTTGAGCTCTAGTTTCAGATTTTTGAACATAGCACCCTTCGATACCTAGCGCAAAAGAAGCGCCTGTTTCTCCTCTACAAGACCTATATAGTCATTCCCCGTGACACCCCTCATTATTTTTCTCTAGAAGCCCTGGAATAGGCCGACCCCCTAATTTTTTGACATTTTTTTCAAATTTTGAGCTCTAGTTTCAGATTTTTGAACATAGCGCCCTTCGATACCTAGCACAAAAGAAGCGCCTGTTTCCCTTCTACAAGACCTATATAGTCATATCCCGTGACACCCCCATTATTTTTCTCTAGAACTCCTGGAATAGGCCGACCCTACCCCCCATTTTTTTGACATTTTTTTCGAATTTTGAGCTCTAGTTTCATATTTTTGAACATAGCACCCTTCGATACCTAGCGGAAAAGAAGCGCCTGTTTCTCCTCTACAAGACCTATATAGTCATTCCCCGTGACACCCCTCATTATTTTTCTCTAGAAGCCCTGGAATAGGCCGACCCCTTTAATTTTTTGACATTTTTTTTCAAATTTTGAGCGCTAGTTTCAGATTTTTGAACATAGCGCCCTTCGATACCTAGCGCAAAAGAAGCGTCTGTTTCTCTTCTACAAGACCTATATAGTCATTTGCCGTGACACCCCCTCATTATTTTTCTCTAGAAGCCCTGGAATAGGCGGACCACCCTAATTTTTTGACATTTTTTTTCAAATTTTGAGTTCTGGTTTCAGATTTTTGAACATAGCGCCCTTCGATACCTAGCGCAAAAGAAGCGTCTGTTTCTCCTCTACAAGACCTATATAGTCATTTGCCGTGACACACCTCATTATTTTTCTATAGAAGCCCTGGAATAGGCCGACCCCTTTAATTTTTTGACATTTTTTTCAAATTTTGAGCTCTAGTTTCAGATTTTTGAACATAGCGCCCTTTGATACCTAGCGCAAAAGAAGCGGCTGTTTCTCCTCTACAAGACCTATATAGTCATTTGCCGTGACACCCCTCATTATTTTTCTCTAGAAGCCCTGGAATAGGCCGACCCCTTTAATTTTTTGACATTTTTTTTCAAATTTTGAGCGCTTGTTTCAGATTTTTGAACATAGCGCCCTTCGATACCTAGCGCAAAAGAAGCGCCTGTTTCTCCTCTACAAGACCTATATAGTCATTCCCCGTGACACCCCTCATTATTTTTCTCTAGAAGCCCTGGAATAGGCCGACCCCCCTAATTTTTTGTCATTTTTTTCAAATTTTGAGCTCTAGTTTCAGATTTTTGAACATAGCGCCCTTCGATACCTAGCGCAAAGGAAGCGGCTGTTTCTCCTCTACAAGACCTATATAGTCATTTGCCGTGACACCCCTCATTATTTTTCTCTAGAAGCCCTGGAATAGGCCGACCCCTTTAATTTTTTGACATTTTTTTTCGAATTTTGAGCGCTAGTTTCAGATTTTTGAACATAGCGCCCTTCGATACCTAGCGCAAAAGAAGCGCCTGTTTATCCTCTACAAGACCTATATAGTCATTTGCCGTGACACCCCTCATTATTTTTCTCTAGAAGCCCTGGAATAGGCCGATCCCCCTAATTTTTTGACATTTTTTTCAAATTTTGAGCTCTAATTTCAGATTTTTGAACATGGCACCCTTCGATACCTAGCGCAAAAGAAGCGCCTATTTCTCTTCTACAAGACCTATATAGTCATTTGCCGTGACACCCCCTCATTATTTTTCTCTAGAAGCCCTGGAATAGGCCGACCACCCTAATTTTTTGACATTTTTTTTCAAATTTTGAGTTCTGGTTTCAGATTTTTGAACATAGCGCCCTTCGATACCTAGCGCAAAAGAAGCGCCTGTTTCTCCTCTACAAGACCTATATAGTCATTTGCCGTGACACACCTCATTATTTTTCTATAGAAGCCCTGGAATAGGCCGACCCCTTTAATTTTTTGACATTTTTTTCAAATTTTGAGCTCTAGTTTCAGATTTTTGAACATAGCGCCCTTCGATACCTAGCGCAAAAGAAGCGGCTGTTTCTCCTCTACAAGACCTATATAGTCATTTGCCGTGACACCCCTCATTATTTTTCTCTAGAAGCCCTGGAATAGGCCGACCCCTTTAATTTTTTGACATTTTTTTTCAAATTTTGAGCGCTAGTTTCAGATTTTTGAACATAGCGCCCTTCGATACCTAGCGCAAAAGAAGCGCCTGTTTCTCTTCTACAAGACCTATATAGTCATTTGCCGTGACACCCCCTCATTATTTTTCTCTAGAAGCCCTGGAATAGGCCGACCACCCTAATTTTTTGACATTTTTTTTCAAATTTTGAGTTCTGGTTTCAGATTTTTGAACATAGCGCCCTTCGATACCTAGCGCAAAAGAAGCGTCTGTTTCTCCTCTACAAGACCTATATAGTCATTTGCCGTGACACACCTCATTATTTTTCTATAGAAGCCCTGGAATAGGCCGACCCCTTTAATTTTTTGACATTTTTTTCAAATTTTGAGCTCTAGTTTCAGATTTTTGAACATAGCACCCTTCGATACCTAGCGCAAAAGAAGCGGCTGTTTCTCCTCTACAAGACCTATATAGTCATTTGCCGTGACACCCCTCATTATTTTTCTCTAGAAGCCCTGGAATAGGCCGACCCCTTTAATTTTTTGACATTTTTTTTCAAATTTTGAGCGCTTGTTTCAGATTTTTGAACATAGCGCCCTTCGATACCTAGCGCAAAAGAAGCGCCTGTTTCTCCTCTACAAGACCTATATAGTCATTCCCCGTGACACCCCTCATTATTTTTCTCTAGAAGCCCTGGAATAGGCCGACCCCCTAATTTTTTGTCATTTTTTTCAAATTTTGAGCTCTAGTTTCAGATTTTTGAACATAGCGCCCTTCGATACCTAGCGCAAAGGAAGCGGCTGTTTCTCCTCTACAAGACCTATATAGTCATTTGCCGTGACACCCATCATTATTTTTCTCTAGAAGCCCTGGAATAGGCCGACCCCTTTAATTTTTTGACATTTTTTTTCGAATTTTGAGCGCTAGTTTCAGATTTTTGAACATAGCGCCCTTCGATACCTAGCGCAAAAGAAGCGCCTGTTTATCCTCCACAAGACCTATATAGTCATTTGCCGTGACACCCCTCATTATTTTTCTCTAGAAGTCCTAGAATAGGCATATCCCCCCTAATATTTTGACATTTTTTTCGAATTTTGAGCTCTAGTTTCAGATTTTTGAACATAGCGCCCTTCGATACCTACTGCAAAAGAAGCGCCTGTTGCCCCTCTACAAGACCTATTTAGTCATATCCCGTAACACCCCCCATTATTTTTCTCTAGAAGTCCTAGAATAGGCTGACCCCCCTAATTTTTTGACATTTTTTTCAAATTTTGAGCTGTAGTTTCAGATTTTTGAACATAGCGCCCTTCGATACCTAGCCCAAAGAAGCGCCTGTTTCTCCTCTACAAGACATATATAGTCATACCCCGTGACACCCCCCATTATTTTTCTCTAGAAGTCCTAGAATAGGCTGACCCCCTAATTTTTTGACATTTTTTTCAAATTTTGAGCTCTAGTTTCAGATTTTTGAACATAGCGCCCTTCGATACCTAGCGCAAAAGAAGCGCCTGTTTCTCCTCTACAAGACCTATATAGTCATTCCCCGTGACACCCCTCATTATTTTTCTCTAGAAGCCCTGGAATAGGCCGACCCCCTAATTTTTTGACATTTTTTCAAATTTTGAGCTCTAATTTCAGATTTTTGAACATGGCACCCTTCGATACCTAGCGCAAAAGAAGCGCCTGTTTCTCTTCTACAAGACCTTTATAGTCATTTGCCGTGACACCCCTCATTATTTTTCTCTAGAAGCCCTGGAATAGGCCGGCCCCTTTAATTTTTTGACATTTTTTTTCAAATTTTGAGCGGTAGTTTCAGATTTTTGAACATAGCGCCCTTCGATACCTAGCGCAAAAGAAGCGCCTGTTTCCCCTCTACAAGACCTATATAGTCATATCCCGTGACACCTCCATTATTTTTCTCTAGAACTCCTGGAATAGGCCGACCCTATCCCCCATTTTTTTGACATTTTTTTCGAATTTTGAGCTCTAGTTTCAGATTTTTGAACATAGCACCCTTCGATACCTAGCGGAAAAGAAGCGCCTGCTTCTTCTCTACAAGACATATATAGTCATACCCCGTGACACCCCCCATTATTTTTCTCTAGAAGTCCTAGAATAGGCTGACCCCCCTAATTTTTTGACATTTTTTTCAAATTTTGAGCTCTGGTTTCAGATTTTTGAACATAGCGCCCTTCGATACCTAGCGCAAAAAAAGCGCCTGTTTCTCCTCTACAAGACCTATATAGTCATTCCCCGTGACACCCCTCATTATTTTTCTCTAGAAGCCCTGGAATAGGCCGATCCCCCTAATTTTTTGACATTTTTTTCAAATTTTGAGCTCTAATTTCAGATTTTTGAACATGGCACCCTTCGATACCTAGCGCAAAAGAAGCGCCTGTTTCTCTTCTACAAGACCTATATAGTCATTTGCCGTGACACTCCTCATTATTTTTCTCTAGAAGCCCTGGAATAGGCCGACCCCCCTAATTTTTTGACATTTTTTTTCAAATTTTGAGTTCTGGTTTCAAATTTTTGAACATAGCGCCCTTCGATACCTAGCGCAAAAGAAGCGCCTGTTTCTCCTCTACAAGACCTATATAGTCATTTGCCGTGACACCCCTCATTATTTTTCTCTAGAAGCCCTGCAATAGGCCGACCCCTTTAATTTTTTGACATTTTTTTCAAATTTTGAGCTCTAGTTTCAGATTTTTGAACATAGCGCCCTTCGATACCTAGCGCAAAAGAAGCGGCTGTTTCTCCTCTACAAGACCTATATAGTCATTCCCCGTGACACCCCTCATTATTTTTCTCTAGAAGCCCTGGAATAGGCCGACCCCTTTAATTTTTTGACATTTTTTTTCAAATTTTGAGCGCTTGTTTCAGATTTTTGAACATAGCGCCCTTCGATACCTAGCGCAAAAGAAGCGCCTGTTTCTCCTCTACAAGACCTATATAGTCATTCCCCGTGACACCCCTCATTATTTTTCTCTAGAAGCCCTGGAATAGGCCGACCCCCCTAATTTTTTGACATTTTTTTCGAATTTTGAGCTCTAATTTCAGATTTTTGAACATAGCGCCCTTCGATATCTAGCGCAAAAAAAGCGCCTGTTTCTCCTCTACAAGACCTATATAGTCATTGGCCGTGACACCCCTCATTATTTTTCTCTAGAAGCCCTGGAATAGGCCGACCCCCTAATTTTTTGACATTTTTTCAAATTTTGAGTTCTAGTTTCAGATTTTTGAACATAACGCCCTTCGATACCTAGCGCAAAAGAAGCGCCTGTTTCTCCTCTACAAGACCTATATAGTCATTTGCCGTGACACCCCTCATTATTTTTCTCTAGAAGCCCTGGAATAGGCCGACCCCTTTAATTTTTTGACATTTTTTTTCAAATTTTGAGCGCTAGTTTCAGATTTTTGAACATAGCGCCCTTCGATACCTAGCGCAAAAGAAGCGCCTGTTTCCCCTCTACAAGACCTATATAGTCATATCCCGTGACACCCACCATTATTTTTCTCTTGAACTCCTGGAATAGGCCGACCCTACCTCCATTTTTTTGACATTTTTTTCGAATTTTGAGCTCTAGTTTCAGATTTTTGAACATAGCACCCTTTGATACCTAGCGCAAAAGAAGCGCCTATTTCTCCTCTACAAGACCTATATAGTCATTTCCCGTGACACCCCTCATTATTTTTCTCTAGAAGCCCTGGAATAGGCCAACCCCCCTAATTTTTGGACATTTTTTTCAAATTTTGAGCTCTAATTTCAGATTTTTGAACATAGCGCCCTTCTATATCTAGCGCAAAAGCAGCGCCTGTTTCTCCTCTACAAGACCTATATAGTCATTCCCCGTGACACCCGTCATTATTTTTCTCTAGAAGCCCTGGAATAGGCCGACCCCCCTAATTTTTTGACATTTTTTTCAAATTTTGAGCGCTAGTTTCAGATTTTTTAACATAGCGCCCTTTGATATCTAGCGCAAAAGAAGCGCCTGTTTTCCCTCTACAAGACCTATATAGTCATACCCCGTGACACCCCTCATTATTTTTCTCTAGAAGTCCTAGAATAGGCCAACCCCCCTAATTTTTTGACATTTTTTTCAAATTTTGAGCTCTGGTTTCAGATTTTTGAACATAGCGCCCTTCGATACCTAGCGCAAAAGAAGCGCCTGTTTATCCTCTACAAGACCTATATAGTCATTCCCCGTGACACCCCTCATTATTTTTCTCTAGAAGCCCTGGAATAGGCCGACCCCTTTAATTTTTTGACATTTTTTTTCAAATTTTGAGCGCTAGTTTCAGATTTTTGAACATAGCGCCCTTCGATACCTAGCGCAAAAGAAGCGCCTGTTTCTCTTCTACAAGACCTATATAGTCATATCCCGTGACACCCCCCATTATTTTTCTCTAGAACTCCTGGAATAGGCCGACCCTACCCCCTATTTTTTTGACATTTTTTTCGAATTTTGAGCTCTAGTTTCAGATTTTTGAACATAGCACCCTTCGATACCTAGCGCAAATGAAGCGCCTGTTTCTCCTCTACAAGGCCTATATAGTTATACCCCGTGACACCCCTCATAATTTTTCTCTAGAAGTCCTAGAATAGGCCGACACCCCTAATTTTTTGACATTTTTTTCAAATTTTGAGCTCTAATTTCAGATTTTTGAACATAGCGCCCTTCGATACCTAGCGCAAAAGAAGCGCCTGTTTCTCTTCTACAAGACCTATATAGTCATTTGCCGTGAAACTCCTCATTATTTTTCTCTAGAAGCCCTGGAATAGGCCGACCCCCCTAATTTTTTGACATTTTTTTCAAATTTTGAGCTCTAATTTCAGATTTTTCAACATAGTGCCCTTCGATATCTAGCGCAAAAGAAGCGCCTGTTTCTCCTCTACAAGACCTATATAGTCATTTCCCGTGACACCCCTCATTATTTTTCTCTAGAAGCCCTGGAATAGGCCGACCCCCTAATTTTTTGACATTTTTTTCAAATTTTGAGCGCTAGTTTCAGATTTTTTAACATAGCGCCCTTCGATACCTAGCGCAAAAGAAGCGCCTGTTTCCCCTCTACAAGACCTATATAGTCATATCCCGTGACACCCACCATTATTTTTCTCTAGAACTCCTGGAATAGGCCGACCCTACCTCCCATTTTTTTGACATTTTTTTCGAATTTTGAGCTCTAGTTTCAGATTTTTGAACATAGCACCCTTCGATACCTAGCGCAAAAGAAGCGCCTGTTTCTCCTCTACAAGACCTATATAGTCATTCCCCGTGACACCCCTCATTATTTTTCTCTAGAAGCCCTAGAATAGGCCGACCCCCCTAATTTTTTGACATTTTTTTCAAATTTTGAGCTCTAATTTCAGATTTTTGAACATAGCGCCCTTCTATATCTAGCGCAAAAGAAGCGCCTGTTTCTCCTCTACAAGACCTATATAGTCATTCCCCGTGACACCCCTCATTATTTTTCTCTAGAAGCCCTGGAATAGGCCGACCCCCCTAATTTTTTGACATTTTTTTCAAATTTTGAGCGCTAGTTTCAGATTTTTTAACATAGCGCCCTTCGATATCTAGCGCAAAAGAAGCGCCTGTTTTCCCTCTACAAGACCTATATAGTCATACCCCGTGACACCCCTCATTATTTTTCTCTAGAAGTCCTAGAATAGGCCAACCCCCCTAATTTTTTGACATTTTTTTCAAATTTTGAGCTCTGGTTTCAGATTTTTGAACATTGCGCCCTTCGATAACTAGCGCAAAAGAAGCGCCTGTTTATCTTCTACAAGACCTATATAGTCATTCCCCGTGACACCCCTCATTATTTTTCTCTAGAAGCCCTGGAATAGGCCGACCCCTTTAATTTTTTGACATTTTTTTTCAAATTTTGAGCGCTAGTTTCAGATTTTTGAACATAGCGCCCTTCGATACCTAGCGCAAAAGAAGCGCCTGTTTCCCCTCTACAAGACCTATATAGTCATTTCCCGTGACACCAACCATTATTTTTCTCTAGAACTCCTGGAATAGGCCGACCCTACCCCCTATTTTTTTGACATTTTTTTCGAATTTTGAGCTCTAGTTTCAGATTTTTGAACATAGCACCCTTCGATACCTAGCGCAAAAGAAGCGCCTGTTTCTCCTCTACAAGGCCTATATAGTTATACCCCGTGACACCCCTCATAATTTTTCTCTAGAAGTCCTAGAATAGGCCGACACCCCTAATTTTTTGACATTTTTTTCAAATTTTGAGCTCTAATTTCAGATTTTTGAACATAGCACCCTTCGATACCTAGCGCAAAAGAAGCGCCTGTTTCTCTTCTACAAGACCTATATAGTCATTTGCCGTGACACCCCTCATTATTTTTCTCTAGAAGCCCTGGAATAGGCCGACCCCCCTAATTTTTTGACATTTTTTTCAAATTTTGAGCTCTAGATTAAACAATGACATAAAAGGTTCTATATTTTTCAGGGTAGGACTACTTTTACATACGTTCTTAATTGAAGTGGCTGCATTGGTGGCCCTACACCTACAAATAATCCGTTGATAGATGCAGAGTTATTGTGGTACTGAATATTAGCCTAAAAAGTTATGCGACTTGTTAAATCAATGGATTGGATAAAACCATTTCAAAATTGAGTTAAAATTGCTCTATTTTAACTGATTTCTGCCTTTTTGAATATTTTTTTATTTAACGGCCGTTGTTGTCTTATTCTGTTTTTTGGTTTCTCGATATATCGCCTTATTGTTCGCTGGCTTATTGTTCGCTAGCTATTGTTCGCTAGCTTCTGTCTGGTGTTTTAATTTAAGCCATGTCGGCTAACTTGATACACCAATGATAAGTGTTGCAAAGTTTAACCAAAACTATCAGGCGACTCCCTCAAAGACATATGCTAATAACATTTGGCCCAGTAGTTTCAGAGACTGAAAAATTTTGTAAATGTTAACAAAGACGAAATCGGACGACGAACGCCAAGTGACGAGAAAAGCTCATTTAGTAGAGCTAGGTCGGATAAAAAAATGTCACATAGCACCAAAATCATTAAAGACTACCAATATAAATAAAAGTAACTTTCAAATTTCAATATTTTTTTTGTGTGAATGAATATAAACACATGTCGATGTTAACGGGTGTCACGTGTGAAGCTGGATCTATTTACCCTTCCGGAGCAACTGTGATCAACCTAAGTTTTTGGTTGGGGTTCGTGTTGCTCAGCCTTTAGTTTATATGTTGTGTTTTGTGTAGAATTGTTTTTCTGTTTTTCTTTTGTTTTTCTTTTGGCCTTTTTTCTTTTTTTAGTTTTTTAGTCATGGCGTTGACGATTTGTTTTCGACTTCTCTGTTTGAATAACCCTCGCCTATCTTTCTATGTTTTCTACTATAGGAAAACAGCATACTGAATGAGTGACACTATTTTCAATTGTGATATTATGAAACAAAATTCACGGCTGCTTGAGAGGAATTGAATTTTAAGAGAAGAATTAACCGGCATGATATTTAAAGCAGCTTGGAAAATTTGATGTTGAAAACCTTAGCACATGACTACGACTAACTTGGTGACGGCACTGTGCAAATCGTATATATCCATGTAGGCTACTAATTATTCGCCACTTTCTACACATCAATTCGTTTTTATTAATTTCAATTCTAGGAGATATAATGCTTTTCCTATGTAAATACCACAAACAGCAGTATTGCAAGGATTTACTATACAAATCCCTGAGTATTGTAAAAGGGTGAGAAAGGCTTTGTATAGTGAGAGATTTTGTCAATTTTGTTTCATAAAAATAAAGTATATACAAGTTTCTATTCTAGTTTACTGGTTTCCATATCGGATTTTGTCCATACACCATTGTTCTTTAAGGTTTCTTTTACGTTTTCTTTCCATTATACAAGAAAAGACACAACGAAAATCACCAATGTAGAACAACACAACAAGATACACCACATCACTAATCTTGATTCAAGGCAATTAAAAAAGAAACAAAGAAAAAATATGATGTAAAGGATTTCCCCAAAAGTTTATTACTTCACAACCTATTTATAGAATCGAAGATGATGTCAATCAAAGAGATTTTTTGTGTTGTAACAGTTGGGTTGCTACCTTATTGACATAGATCAAACTTTTTTTTAAAGAAAAGTAGAACAGACTATCTTGAAATGCATGAACGACATACGCTTGACCTCATCAAATACTTCAAAAACATAGTCTCATCATCTCCTGGTAATTATTTCAATACTTTATGTTTTAAAATCTTTTATTTTAAATTCATTCCTCTGATTTTTTCCCTTGTGTACATGTGTAGTACTATATAAAACATGCCTAAGTAGATAAAGTAACCAAAAAAGAAAAGATGTTAATTCTTTCTGTTTCCGTTTTCCCTTTCCGTTCCGTATTCCGTTCCGTTTTCCGTTTCCGCCGTTTAGCAACACCCGGTCAATAGGTCACTGACGTTAATTAACATAGTAATGGCGGCGATTACGATGTTGACATCCTGTCGAGTCAGGAAATGGACAAACGTGACATATCTAAGCTTACTCTTAGCATTTATGGGCCCCAGTTACAATATTTAGGACTTACGGTAATAACATAACAAGGTAATAAAGCGGGAACGTGTGAAATATGGGTAAACAGATGGTGGGGACAGTCGTTAAGCCAGGGGAACCGCTTGGTCAAATAGTGAAGAGGAACTCTAAATCATTTTTACCAGAGACCCTACTCACAATATTTACATACCATAATAATAAAAGTATATACAATGTGCATCAAATGTCCTTGTATACTCGTTAGCTAACAGTAAACGACGAACACGAAAATATAATTGAGCGTTTACTGAGTAGCAAGAAAAAGTCATATGTCAAAACCTACAGCTTAATACTCTTTAAAAACCGTAACAATAGTTTAGATAACAAAATTCTTGTAAAATTGTTTCAGATCTAGAACGACAATTCATGAAATGAAATCGGGAATGAATTTCACTTTATTTTTGAATGCCAATTTTTTTAACAGAAGAGGGAAAATTACATACTAAAATACAGTACAGGAAACCAAATATTTTAAAGTATAGATTATTTATGTCATCAAAAAAAGAAAGCAGAGCTTATTAAACTCTGCAAATTTATCAAAATTATAATTAAATCTTGAAAACTCCAGGCTTAATCTAGTGTGAAGCCACTCCTGGTTTATTTGTAAAATTTATTGTACTAATTGTTTCTATTAAATATTGTATATATTGTAAATATTGTACATATATGTATTTCTCTATACCTTGTCAATATGATGGTTTATTGAGAATAAAGATATAGAAAACCATTATGGACTATGGACATCTATCTTTAACGAAGTTAATCTATCATCATGATTGTAATTTTTTTAAATGATTCCCGTGCCAAGACAATTTTATAATTTTCTTTTATAAATTAACATGTTATTATGACAATTTGATCACTACATATATATGATAGAATCTGATATGTTAAAAGTATTGAACAACATTGATTTGTGGTCTACACGCGCTTGAAACACATGCGAATCCTTCAGTTTCTGTTTGTTAACCTGATTTTCCTCTTCTCAATCGGTCAGGAGATTACAGTGGTAGACATGATATAGTCGGCATAATTTATATGTAGATTTATAAGCCACGGACATCAAATATCATTATAGTTACTTTCGCCTAACATGAGTACAGTTATCGTTCAATATGCGGATTCGTTGCACAAGTATCTGATTTATAAAGTTACCATATTTTATTTTCTGTATAATATATCGAAACCAGTGAACTTTTGTATTTGATTCCATCATACATTCAAAGGATACTTGTCGTGTCAATTATGTAAAGTGATCCTTTACTACCCGGAGGTATATTACTCTTTCTTTGGTTATTATGTAAATGTATAGGAGGAAGTAATCCCAATGCTTCATCTTCCCATGCGCAAAGACAAGCTGGTCCCGCTGTCTTGGCATAATAAACTGTTGCGTTGCTGTATATTGGATCATATCTCCATATTCTTTCCCTTATATCATCCTGTGTGGTAGCACCAACACGGTAATGTGATGGATTTTCTTTAAGCATCTGCATTAATTTAACTTTTGAAACTTGTATCAGTTTTACATTAGCTGCACCACCTTCCATCTTACGACATCAGATCTATAACAAAAAGTGAATATTATCATATTTAGAGTAGCATAAAAGATTTATGACAAATGTCACTAGTTATCTTTAAGATAGTAAGGCTTTTAAAAAATCAGATTTTAGTTTTACAACGATGAGCTACAAACACACCAAAAAAAAACCAAAAAAAAAACGTCTACATGTACAAAAACTCTTCAGAATAAGCGATGCAAGTTCGAAATTGATAAATTAAATCGAAGCCAGATTTTTTTTATTTTTTTTTAATTCTCTAAAAAATAGTTATGTCTTGAAATATTGTTTTCATCCAGTTTCAGTTGCCATTCTAGTAAAATATTGACTGCATCTTTTTACCTTTTCAAATTGACATGGTACAACATATTCATTTGATTAAGGGACATGTCAAGAAAATTTCTTGGACTGATAGGAACATTATGTGTACAAATGCATTATACACCTGCGTAATCTATTTAATAACCAATCCATGCAAAACGTTACGAAAAATGTTTTCGATAATTATACATTACACGTTGTTAAAGTTTGTTAACATATTTTTAGTACACGAGTTTATCCTTAAAAATGTTGTTAATTTATCAAATGGTCAATTTTGTTCCGAATTTTTCAGTTAAAACGGGAATAAAAGACATAGAAATATGTTACCCATATAAATGCTATACTTAGGCAATATAAAACCATTTACAACAATATAGAGAATTTCAACAGGTCCGAGACCACCATTGTCGTCCCTTGATTTTCGTTGTTCGCGAATATAGTCCCTAGTGTTGACAGTGGGTTACTTGCCATTAATGTTTATACCCCTTCCAAATTTATTTCTCCATGTTTAATGCTTCAAATTACAAGTAGGGGGTGAAATTACACTGTAAAAAAATTTGGGTCCAGAATTTTAAAGGAAATTAGCACTTGATTTGGTCCAGCTGAAAAAGGTTAAAAATTAGCACTTCGGAAGCTGTCAAAAGATTTCAAGACTCCCTTTAATAACATAAAATTGTCCATATTTTGAGTTAGAGCCAATGAAGTTTTCTATAATTTTGATATAATTTGTCCCAAAAGTAGTACAACACACTGTAAAAATTTCATTGAGAAAGCGCAGGTCGGATTTTTTTAATTTTCATTTATGTTCTAAACGAAATGCACTACGAAATAATTGTGGTCTCGGACCTAAGAGGTGAAAACTGTAAATACAGAATCTGTACTTTGGCAACTTCCCTAAATGATTTGGTGGTGTCAATTTGTCAAATAGCATGAAACTAAAGGATTTAAACTTTTATTTTATAGTATTTCTGCAAAAATGACCAATTTTGCATTTTATGGTCAAAATAGGCATTTTATAGCTTTTTCAATATTGATGCATACATGGCATCCTGACTTTTTATCTGACAGGTTTTCATGTGTCAATATTTGTTTTTCTATGCCTTTATCTAGTTCTTTTACTTATTTATGAACTCTGAATCTATAGAAAAGAAGATTATCCCAGACAATATGTGCAAAATGTGTTGTATAAATGACCCTTGTCTAACGGCTTGTTTGGATGAAGTCAAAAGTGGGGAGCTTGGTACATAAAATTTGAAGTCCATAATAAAGACCTCACTAAATTTGTATCAAAAGCACTTTACAATGTCTATTGTACCTGTTTCATTTCACATAATATCTTTCTTTTCTTCTGTAGGATAGCAAGTGGTTTAAATATAAGCCTGTTGAGACTAAAATTGCATTCAAGTTTTTCACTAAAAAGGCAAAAATCTTTGTATCAGACCATACTTTCTGCAAGAAAAGTTAATCGCAAGAGCCTTTTTGTGCTCAGATTTGTTGTATCATGTTACATGAGTACAGAAATGATAAAAAAAGACACAATTTTTTATTTCTTGAAGCCTCAATATGCATTTTTTAATGTAAATATGTGGCACGGCCTAAATTGACCCTAATTTTTTTCCAGTCTTACTTGGCTTAAGACCCTTTTAAACTAATATGATATGTTATTTGTAACTTCTCTTTCCATTTAAATTACATTCAATACATATGTAAGGATTATTTATAACCAAAAAGCTTCACAAATTTAAAATTGCTGGAAAATATTACATCTTCATGTAAGGCCCCCTTTCATTGAAAAACCTCAATTTTTAGACCCAGGCTCATATAAATTTGACTTTTGAATAATTATGCTAAGTCTGATAAATCAAATGAGTACTGTATTGCTTTTAGTTCATCATAAATTATATATTAGGGCATTTAAAGAGTATTTTTTTGCAATATTTTAATTTTTAAAGCCCCAAATGTTGATAGTTGATAATTTTCAATTTTAACGTCAAAATTTAACACGCAAAGATGAGTATAGAATTTAAAATATTGTCTATAATATATATCCTATTGTTATGAAACTTTGCAAGCAGTGTTATAATTTATTAAGCTTTGGTCATACCAAGTTTTTTTAAGATTTGTCAATTCTTGCTATCCTATTAGGTCCGAGACCACAATTGTAGTCCTTTGATTTTCGTTTCCGGGTTACAAACTAAAACTGAAGGAAACGCATTAAATATAAGAGGAGAACAACGACACAACATTAAAATGTAACACACACAGAAACGAACTACGCACTAGACAAAATCCTATGAGAATAACAAATATAACATCATAACTAAATACATGAATTTGGGATAGAAAAGTACCGTGACACGTCTTATAGTAATGTGAATACATGAATTTGGGATAGAAAAGAACCGTGACACGTCTTATAGTAATGTGAATACATGAATTTGGGATAGAAAAGTACCGTGACACGTCTTTTGTAATGTGAATCACACTCAAATATAAGAGGAAACAAACGACACAACAGAAACACAACGTTAAAATGTAACACACACAGAAACGAACTATAATATAACAATGACCATATTCCTGACTTGGTACAGGACATTTTTTAAAGAAAAAAATGGTGGGTTGAACCTGGTTTTGTGGCATGCCAAACCTCCCACTTTAATGACAATGTTAAATATAACATTAAAATGACAATATAACATTACAGAAATACAATACAAATAAAGAGGAGAACATATTGGACAAAGAAACACACGAATAATAGCTACAAAAGGCACCAGGTTTAAAATTTAATACGCAAGAAGTGCGTTTCGTCCACACAAGACTAACTACTGATGCCCAAATATAAACATATAGATGGTTGGTTTTCCCAATTGGTTTTCCCGTTTGAATGGTTTTACAATAGTATTTTTTGGGTCCTGTTTAGCTTATTGTTCGATGTGAGCAAAGGTTCCGTGTTGAAGGCCGTACATTGACCTTTAATGGTTTACTTTTATAAATTGTTATTTGGATGGAGAATTGTCTCATTGGCAGTCACACCACATCTTCCTATATCTATATATATATGTTTTTCTTCAATTATATAAATCGTTTAGATTTATGAAAAATACATTTGAAATATTGTTTTGTTCTCATTCATAATCCTTCGTAGTTCCTTTATAAACAAAGCATACACATAGTAGACATAGTATGCCTTGTAAATACAAAAACCTAAAATTGTCAAAAATATAGTTCAAACCGTAATACCCCTGATCTGATATTTTGTATCAAAATACTACATGTTTTGCTAATATCTTGTTTTGAAAATTCACTTTTGCTAGAAGATAATGTACTTTCTCCCAAAAATCTTTGAAAAATGAAAATGTAATGAACATGAAATGCAAGTAATCTTCTTCTTCTGATTTTCAAAAAATGCATTTATCGTTCTCAGATATTTTCCATTTTAATAGTAACTGCTTGGTATGAATAATATACTTAAGCAGTTTCCATCTGAATCTTTTCAACATTGCAATTTAACTGAAACAAGGTAGCATGGTTTTTTTGTAAATACAAAATTGCTTTGAAAGGTTTTCTGATCATGGAATTGCACATAAAGATGAATATAGTTTATCAATATAATTGAATATAAATATGTCTTCATTCCGCCTTATATTATTATTTTCTAAATAAATACAAAGAGAATAATAAATATTGTGATTTATTTGTTAGTACAATTCGCGTTGAATATGTAGTCTTAAGAAAGTAACAGAATTTTAAAGGTTGGAGATTGGAAGTGAAATAATCTTTGTATAGTGCTACCTTAAACCTGATTTTATAGCTAGACAAACCTCTCGCTCATATGACAATCGCATAAAATTATACTGTATTGAAAACGCTATGTGAACAAAACAAACAGACATACATGTAATAGATAAAAAATTTAAAACTAGGGGTACAACAGTCAACAATATGGTTGTTTGCATTCTTTGAAATATCTTATGACAACGAGAAGTTGTTGACGAACTGGGTAGGTGACAAGCCTATTGGTAAATACTTATGTTAAACTACGTATATACAAAAATAATTAAATCCAAAAATACACATTATTGATTTATCAAATATGTTTACAAATGTTAGTTCCATTTTATATATGTTTTAACATGAATTCTATAAATCTTACATATCCCTAAATATGAGTAAAACAACAATGTAATAATATAGTTTCAACATTTTTAGCAATACCAAGGTGGATTAAATGTTCCATAGAATATTTTGATAATTTGTCAAAATGCAGTTTTTTTAATGCCTGTTTCCAAAATATAAGAAAAAAGTATAGGTTACCCGACATTTTATACGCTACCATTTGTGCAAAATTGTCAGATTTAGTATAGATTATCCTTTGATGATTTTGTGTGATAAAACAAAACTACACCATAAAATTGAGATGACATTTGAGAACATAACACTTACAACATGCTTCCGACAAGAAAAAGAATAATGGGGTCACCGGACTTGTTTTCCTGCTACATTTAAAAATCGGCAAATTCACTATCTTTTATAAAAGTACTTTATCCGAGCTATCTCCTCTACTATCTGATTTATCTCCCGATATGTGAAAAAGTTGAAAAACAAAAGCAAACACAATTTTTTTTTTAGAAATGACAGCCGTTAAGCCAGCAACCACTTTGAGAAGCCACTTTTTCAAGCAGCCAATTTTGATGATATGTCTAAAAGCAAAAACAAAATATCCGACTCAAACGTTCCAAAAATCTCAAAATATTAGTTAGATATAATATATATGCCAGTATTGGTATATATGTAGATTCCATACGTATTTAAATTTGAAATTTCATCTAAAGCAGGTTCAGGTATAACAAAATCTAAACTAAACATCAATGTTTCCACAAAAGCTACTCAAGACTCCAATCAACGTAATTTTGCACACAAGACCGGATTCATATGCTTCTTGATATTTCCACGAGTTAATTTTTGTTAGAATGATGTTTAAATGTCATGTCGTTGGAGTCTTGATACGAATTCAACGTTCCTTGCATACAAATATGCAGTCAAGATGACTAAAATGATTGTTGATGAAGGTCCGGGCTTCTTATTACCAACAAAAATAATTGAGTATAAAAGTTGATTGTAGGTTACTCTATATCAACTCGTACGGATAAGCAGCCACAGAACGTTTGTGCAAGATAAGTTAACTTGGCGATATCACCTCCGAATATACTCAGTCTGTCGAAAAAAACTATTTGTTGTGAGTATATGAAAATATTCAAAAAGAATTCCTATAAAATTTCATACAAACAATTTATATTATGAATGGACATGTATAAATATAGTAATTACGTAAATCCCTATTGAGAGGCCCCTGGCATATTATAATTACGTAAAGTCTCTGATGTCGGCAGCCATTTATACACACGATAACATTTAATTACTATGTGTCCATGTAGTACGGTGACCAGACCCAATATTTTTTAGATTTAATCGTCAAACATACTATATGGCTATATTATATATCATTGGATTCGGTAAAATGAGTACTATTGAAATATCGATGTCGTCAAAAAGAAATGTGGTAACAGTTTTGCATAAAATGAGGTCAAAGATCAAATTCTGTTTTTATTTTTTTCTTCCATACTTTCAAAATTTGAAGAAATATATAACAATTTAGGTTAAATTCTAGATACAGACATTTTCTTATATCAATTATCAATGAATTATCTCGAAAATGTTAAAAAAAAAATGAATAAGAAATCGATTTTTTCTGGAAATTGGCGTTTTTCAAATACTTTGTTCTATTACACAAGATCAACACGTATTCTGTTAAAATTACAATAGTTACCTTGCCGGCTGACATTCAACCTCACCAATAAATGATAAATATTATTTTTACCTGAATCCTACTGTCATGAAGGCATATTTTGCATAAGATCAATCATGAAATTCATTAAAACTAAAAAGCACTCAATACCTCGAAAATAGTTACAATTCAACATTCCAATCAAAGAGATTCACACAACAGAATTATATCTTCTGGTTAATTGTCAAGGAACATGACTTGAAATTTTCTACATAATTCTGATCCTTTACAGGATCGAAGCCCCGGATAATTAAGGTTTTGTAGTGAACAAACACATGAGTTTTTCACATGCAGATTTTCCTTTCAATGAGGACACAAGATCCTGCAAGAATTCTGCTGAAATATGCCCTTTAAAATACACGGCAGGGGCGGATTTAGGCGGGGGCGTGGCGGGCGTGCGCCCCCCCCCCCCTAAAATTTGCAAAGCATGGGTTGTCCGCACGTAATAAGTATCCGAAGAGACGACGAAAGCTAGCCTATTGTCGTGGCATTCAATCTTTTTTAACATTCAAACAAGTATCTATACTATTAAACGAGAAGACCTCATTTTGTGTGTCGCTTCTCTTCCTTCCACGAGTTATTAATCACCATGCCTCTGTGTTCTATAGGTAACATGCATAGTCGCATTTGTCATCCATTCTTATGATTATTCAGATTGAGTTATTTTTGGAGAAAAACGACAAAAAAGGAGTCCGGATATTGATTCCGTCATCAGATTGACTTTTAGTCATAGATAAGACTTCCGGTTTAAAACAACCAATCGTATGATAGATAACAAAAATCGAAAAATGAATAAGCCAATCAGAGCGTTCTCCATATCATGGTGTTTAGATCGCAAGAACCACAACTATTATACCTCCTAAGAGAGGACAATTATTTTACGTGTTTTATCTACCTGTAAACTACGACTATGCTACTTTGATATATAGATCCTCTCTGTATTCTGTCTACTGTTTTCTTTGAAATGTTTACTATTTAAGGGGTCATACCAGTAGCCTGGGGTCCTGGCTAATCTTGTCAGTATAGCCAGGCGTGTATCAATGTACTGCCTGTCAATGATTGGTTAATACTTATTTTGTCCTCAATGTTTGTTTTACATCTGTATCCAATCAATTCTTGTGTAACATCAATTAGTAAAAAATAGACTGTAATTATTTTTCTTTATGAATTGATGTATAGTGTTATCATATCTAATTAGTAGTATGATGATAATTAGTAAGCAGAAAAGGGTTAATTCTTATCAGCAATCGCCTGGTGAGAAAGTTAAAAGTTTAAGATTTCACATGTCCAAGGTGTCAATTGGATTCCAATTGTGCTGGTTTACATCAAACATCAAAATTTATGAAAATATTTATTCAGCCTCACTTTAGATTCAGAGTCAACTGGCACTGAATCGATCACATGGTATTTGTTCCCCACCTGGCCCTTACGACGCGCAGCTAGATTGGGCCGGATCCCAGGCTATCATACCAGTTGCATGTATATTAAAATAAGTAAAACATGTGGAAACAAGAATGTGTCCATAGTACAATGATGCCACCTCGGCACTGTATTTACTAAGTTTCGAGTTGATTGGACTTCAACTTCATCAAAAACTACCTCGACCGAAAACTTTAACCTGAAGTGGGACAGACGGACGGACGTCACGAACGAACGAACGAACGCACGGATGTACAGACTAGAAAACATAATGCACATAAATGAGCATAACAATTTATTGTTGAAAGTGAAAGTAGTGATTTGGCGAAAATGAAAGTAGGATAGAGACTAGAGGGAGGCAAGACCTTTTTCGGGACTTCTGGATCGGTTGTTTTTAAGCTCGGGATTTGGGGATTGGTCAATACGGGATCCGGGAATATAGTTTTTGATTTCGGTATTTCGGGATATAAATTTCTTTAAATTCTGCATCTCGGGATTTCATGTTTTTAAGACCCGGATTTCGGGATCAGGACCTCTCCGACCATCCCTCAAATTAGCCTTAGTCGGCCTTAGTCATTTATACAAGATTCGTATCCTACCATTGGCATGTTAATAAGGCTCTCAAAAGAAAAAGTACTGATGGATCTGATTGTCCTAGAAGCATATTTTATTAGACTAATAATGGTCTAAACATTGTATATAAGTAGTTACATTTATTTCATGTTTGAAGCGGTGCAAATTTTTAATTTAATTTGACTTTTACCAAAAGATGCATTGTAGCAAAGGAGAAGAATAATTGTGATCTGAGGCCAGAAACACGAAAATAGTTGAATTTAACAGAAAGGAAACAAATATCGAACTTTGGAAAAAGGGAGAGTGCTTTTGATACCGGCTTTTCTGAAATTCTCCAGGATACATAATTATCTTTTACAAACATAATCCTTCAACCGTTCACAAGCTGAATATGACTGCGATTTCGCGGGTGTGTTCTAGTTACTATATAAAACAGTAATTTAACAGAATTATTTAACGTGATTACTAATCAACTGACCTATTGTTTATTTAAGTTCTATAAACATGTTACACTTCAAAGGAAGGTGTCAAACGCGGTACTGCGTTTGATGACAAATATCATAGGCTTTCAGCAGTTAGAATAAAACAATTGTGACATTGTAGTTGCAGTTTTAATAAACAATTTCTTTGATAATCGAAGTTCAAAAACATCCCTACATCACTTTCCCACGAAGAAGGTGGAAGTGCCCTACCCGCTATTTGGGTTATTTCATCATGGCACGACCGAGAAAGCAGTCTAAGTTAGATTCTTTCTTAAGGAAAGATAAAGATTATGGTTCAAGCGAGAGGTAAGTTTGTTAATTTGACTTATTATTTAATATCTCTGTGACAATATATGATTCTCACTTGCAACATATAAATTTTGCCTAAGCATGCATAAACGGTCAAGGACCAAACCCGTAGGTACTACAGTATTATGGGATCCCAAGAAAATAAGCACAATTTTTTAAGGATCTCATTTTGATTTTAGTGGTTAGGGGCCCATTTTTTTTTTTACAGAATTGAAAAGTCTAGCACGACCTCCGAAAATAGAACAAAAATAAAAACACGTATTATGAATTGACAAATAAATTGTACCAGTAATAATTTTCGTTTTCAAAATCTTATATTGGTCAGATGACAAATCGTCATTTGCTTCGTCTCACTTTGCGTCTGTCGGTCCGCCTGTCTATCTGTCAACTCTTCACATTATGGTTAATGTAGATTGTCATTAAAATTATGCGGTTTTAGATTGAAACTTTAATTTCTCTCTCATTTTACCACAAATGTTTCTCGCCACACTTCGCTTGGCAAGATATCTATCTACATTGCACCCACTCTAGAAGAATATTTCAATAACTTTGATTATTTTAACCTCAAAAAAATTTTCGCCACGCTCCGGCGAATTTTTAATCTGCGCCCCCCCCCCTAACGGCTTATCCTGTATCCGCCCCTGATATGACCTATTTTTTTCATAGTAGCGAACACACAGAACAATTACAATTGTATAAGAGGTCCGTATGATTGTTCTTCCACTCTTTCACATTTCCATAAACTCCGTGTCAAAGTTTAAGGCATTGGGTATAGGCCTTCTCTTGAGCGCTGAACAAGGTACGACAGCTATGAACAGTGTTGGTATAAATAACTTTGACAATTTCGGAATTAACAAACGTTCTGACTATGTAAAGCTCAGATCAGGTGGAATCTTATGGGATTTGTCAAAGTTTTCCAGTCAGGAATATTTCTCCGCTCTATAATCTGGTACACTTTAATGGAAGCTGCATGTAGTCTCTGAGCGGCGTTCCCTTTCGGCAGACTTTATAGAGTTGTTCTTGTCGCAGCGGTCAAAACATGTGCTACTATGTGCGCCATAGAAGTTCATTGGGACATATTTTTTTAATAGTAAGCTGCAAGGTCGCCGTATGTTTTACCTTTTTTAGCATTAATAAATTGAACCAATGCCATACCATCTCTTATGTAAGTTGTGAGTGATGGCATAAAGGAAGGTAGGGAAAGTGTAAAAGAGACTTAAGATTCGAATTGCTTCACAAAATCCGACTTGCATGATTTTCTCATGGTGCCGTCATTTTGAAAAGGAGATAATGGAATGAGTGCGACAACACATGTTCTATGATAACATCATCTCTACAATCAGTGCACGTCTAATCACAAGTAATGGATTTATGCGACCTGAAAGTATTTCCCCCGATTTATATTTAAGGTTTGTGTTTGACTTTGATATTGGACTATAAAAACTCCTTGTGATCTTAAAAAAGAGCACTAGTTATAAAATGTTTAGACATGCTAAAGCCTTCCTCGACAACTGTGAGCAAAGAACCTCGAATATGTCTTGAAGCATGCATTTAAGAAGAAATATTGATAAGACATTGAGGGGGGATTCCATACCAAAGGGATCAGTCATGGATCATTTAGATGGTTCACAATGGCAATACCATGTTCTTCATCTCTTTTCATTGCTGTTGGCTTTGTTTCTTCTCGTGAATTTTCATAATTTGCAGCAATTCCATCCCTTTTCAGCATTACACGACTAATGGATTCTATGAAATGTCTAGTAAGGGTCCATCTAACAAACGCAGACTTTTGATTTGTTATACCTACAGTGCCACCTGATCCCGTTGAGGCTTTTATAACGGTCTTTTCTGTTGCCATGTCATAGTACTGTTAAAATGTCCATGAATCTGTCTAAAAAGCAAAGTAGCCATCAATAAAAGGTGATCGAATGTTCTCAGAAAATAGAAGCATATCGAGTATCCACCTTCGTGCGGTACGATTGGTTACAAAAATATAATGTTACACTTGAGATGACGATCTCAAGGATGAGACCAATTTCCCTCTCATTCTGCTCTAACATTTGACGGCTTAATGTCTTCCGCTTCAAGGAACATATCCCAGTATGTAAATGTAAGTAATACATCACATCCCAATTGCGTATATGTATCTATAGGAGGCTGTATATGAGCTTCGAATAGCTCCATCATATGAGCGTTATTAATTTTGTCTGGCTTTAATTGCTGAAATAGTGCTTCTGAGACAAATGAATTTGATAATTTTGATAAATAAAGGTACAAATGTATGAAATATCATATAAATGTTAATTATTTTACATTTTGCGTTAAAAAAATTGTGAAATTAAATTGGAACGTACTCTATTAAATGCAAAGTATTCGTAGTGTTAAACGTTTACAAAAACTCTTTAATAACGAATTAATTTTGCTAAACTTTATTTGAAATCGTTAAAATAACATGAATAAGGTGTAACAACAATGTATATAATAACAGAAATCATATCACGGATGTTATTTTACAATGTTGACCTCAAAACTTTTCTTATTCGATTTTTCGTTTAACTAAACTAACGTACTTCAAAGCCCATTTTACGAAAATTGCATCGTACGATTTTGTGACGACAAGTCAAAATGTTACGTTTAACCTTTGAACTACCAATACTGTGATTTACAGCCGTATAGTCCGAATGACAATTAAACTCCTTAAATAAGCGACTTTTCCTTACTCGGTCACCGTACTAATGTCTATGCTGTTATGAAATTCTTTCGATTGTTAACTCGTAGATTATATCTTTTGTCATTAAAAACTTAAGAATTTCAAAAACAAAAGTTGACAGGGATATTTGAGAAGATCCTCTCAGACAAATGTTTTGTGAGTTGTATTTATTTAAATTGATACTAAATGGACAATGTACACCTGCAAACAACATGTGATTTAAACTGTGTATTAACTGAGTGGACAGTATTAAATGAAACGCATGTGTTAGTTTACTTTGTTGTCTTCTGCAAACTTAAAACAACTGCACATCAAAATCCAGGTAAGTTTTTGATTTTCTCAAACATTAATTAATATATATATATGTATTTATATATCTAGGTCCTGACATGCATTTAAATTGTTATAGATTTATCGGTTTGTCCGTACCCAGAGAAGATTTTAACATGGACATACTTTTCAATTCCCTTTGATGAATTATCAAGATTTAAAATACACATGCACACACAAAAAATGGACATTATTTTTCAGTCACAGAAGTACGACTAAATAAAATTTAAAAAAAAACACTCACAAATAGCCACAATCAAGATACTCATGACACTTGCACACACTATTTACAATTTATATAAATAGTCAATACTATAATAAGTGTAAAGGTTTACCATGGCCAAGTATTAACCAAAGTTTGTTGATGAATTGTCTGTTTTCCTTCCATCTTGTTTCTTTTCCGGAGGTTTTGTGTTGTTAAATTATAAATTGTCAATTCAATAGATAGACACAGCTAAAATTTAATGTTGTGCACTGTACAAATTAGAGTCGACGAAATTCAGATGAACTCAAGTGTTCTTACCTCTGGCCGTTAAATGATTTTTCCAACGTTGGGCCTCAATTTGAAGTAGGGTACAGTGGACGGATGAGCAAACTAGATTACATGTCAATACTTTTATTACGACAGTATAAACAATAAGTACATATATAGAAATTAATAGACAAAAGTTATACTCAAATGAACATAGAAAACCATAAGACAATACAATACAATACACTGAATAAGTACACAAAACAAACATGCAGCTTATCAAAATGTTCTTAACTAAAAGTTCATCAAAAGGAATTGAAAAATATGGACATGTTTACACCACCAAATCAACCATGTCAGACAACCTGTTGCATCTAGAAAAGTTTAAAGGCATGACAGGACCTAGATAAATAAAAGTTACCATTAGTCTATTTATTAGAGATTTAAAGCATTACCTGGATTTTGATGTGCTTTATTTCAGTCTGCAGAAGAGAGCAAAATAAACAAATACAAGAGTTTCATTTGATACGGTCTTCTCAGTTGCACATGTCAATCCACATTTCGTTTGCAGATGTCTATTGTTTATCTATTGTCCATTTAAAAAAAGACTACTCATAACAGTTTATTTTATGAGGAGAGCTTCTCAAACGGTTTAACCCCTCTCCCAATATAGTTTTTGACACCTTCTACAGCAATGAATCACAAAATCCAGTGAAGTTGTTAATACTCTGAAAATGTTTTTCAATTTCATATATCTAGGTCCAGTCATGCTTTTCTAGAAATGAATAGCAAATCCAGAAAGCTATTCAATTTCTGAAACATAAAATGCATTTAGAATTTAATTATCTAGTTCCTGCCATGCCTTAAAACTTTTCAAGGTGCACAGGTTTGTCTGTACTCAGAGAAAATTTGTGGTGTAAACGGCCAAATTAGCCAAAATGTTAAGGTGAAACTTATGGTATATTTGAGGATTATGACATTACATACAACCAATTGAACAATATATTCAAAACTGACATAACACAACATAAATACAAGAACATGTTATTACCTGTCTATCAGATCAGCTTTTGTATACTGGTAAGATCCGGTAATACATGTATGAATCAGTAACTATATGCTTATTCAGTCTACTCAATTTTTATCTGAAAAATATAAGGTAATAGCATTTTACCTCTATGAACAATGAAAATATTATAATTGTCTGATCTTAAAATGTTGAAGCTATAGAACACTATTCTTTATCAGTTAGTCAAATAAAAGTTCTAATTATTATACTTGCAGTATATAACAATTAAGAAATACTACATTAATATCCAGCAATAAATATCGTAATATACCAATAGACACACATTTTTCAAAAAATTATCACTCATACTCTTTCACACAAGACTGGGTAAAAACTGGGGAAACGGTAATAAGGAAGAATATCTACCTCATAAATGTAGATGTGCCACAAGAATATACAATCTACAATATCCTCAATTTCTATGAATATAAAATATGTAACGCTGTTGTCAGTAACATCCAGATATGCATAAGTCAGTCTTGTTGGATTCACAGTATTAAGTAATAAGTCTTACCTTGCTTAAAACGACGAGATTTATTTGGATGTTGACATTGTAGGGATACCCTATAGCAATCAAAACATGCGAGTGATGACATCATAACAATAACACGCATGCAAAATATTTAGGATTCCCGGAGATCCACGAATTTATGTGTCCACGAAATTATGTTGATGAATAAAATGATCTTTTTATCAAAATAGAAATGTATCAATTTCATAACAAATATCCACAGGTAATAAAGCATATGTTATACATATATTATAAAATATGAGAAATAAACATTGTCACAGAACCTCTTGCGTCTTCACAAATTCAAGCCCGATTATTACAGCATCACACAACACAGGTATACACCATTATTATAGTTGTTAGTTGTAAAATAAGATTAAAAGCCGTTTAAGTTATCGATTTCGTTTACCTGAGTATCTTCGCTTTGTTTGCCTTCCAGTATGGCCGACTGATGAATTATGGGTGCATACGTGATGTTAATGGAAAACTGTGTATTGTATTAGATTAAAAAATCAATAGCGTTGAGTGTATATGCATGTTTTATGTAATGTTTGTTATTAATGCGTATCAATAATAAAATATTGGGTGAAATTTGGTTGAGTAACGGTATACATTATCATAGATCCAAGGCCGCCTTGTTTGGAATATTGTGGAACTATTTCATTTTTGATTGGTAACTCATGGAACCCCGTTAGTGCCGAAGATGAAATGCATAATGTTTGTGTATTCGACTTCAAATCTGTTGCGCATTTAAGATAGCCATTGTTGACAAAAAGGCTTAGCAATTATCATAAATAAATAATCATAAATAATTTAATATTATTTTTAGAAATACTTGTAATTCAGTTATTCAGTGTATATAAAATGCGAATTCAGTTAGTTCATTTTCACTGTTGTGCGCGATTTTTACTATTGTAGAATAAAGGATGATGGGCAAAACTGAGTTGATAAAATACAGAGTAAATAAACTCATCATACATACCAGGACTAAATTTTATATATACGCCAGACGCGCGTTTCGTCTACAAAAGACTCATCAGTGTCGCTCGAATAAAAAAAAACGTTTTAAAAAAAAGCCAAATAAAGTACTAACTTGAATTTATTTTATTGTATGTTTTAACACAATCTTAATAGAACATAACTGTTTAATGTATAATAACAGGATCAAAGTAAAACCAAAAGTGTGATTCTAGCAGTTGAATTCATAATATTGATTACCGAATGCGATTCATTTAAACAAGAAATGCAATCATTATCATTGTGAGGGCGATCATTTCTGTTGTGGAATTTTTGAGGTAGCGATGAATTTTTATTGTTAGTTTATATGACAATTCGAGATGCCAAACTAAAAATAGTCTTTCAATGACTTTGATAATGATGATGTT